>NW_015171572.1:32745-40021 GCF_001447785.1 Gekko japonicus | reverse complement strand
GGCCGCTGGAGAGTTGCTCGGCACTTGCCTTCTTCGTGGGAGGAGATCAAAGCCTGATTCAGCTTCTTCCGAAGCTAAATCATGCCAATCTCACACTCCCTCTTAGGCGCTGCTGCCTGCTTGTCCCCCCCCCTCGCTGGGGAGCGATGCGAGGAAACCAAGCACAGATTTGATGGGGTGAAGCCCTCACAATACATATACAGGGACTGATGGTAGGATGTGATATAGATATAATAAACATATGGAACAGAGGTTTATCAGTGGCAAGTGATGCTCTGTATTCTTGGTGCTTGGGGGGGAGCAACAGTGGGAGGGCTTCTAGTGTCTTGGCCCCACTGGTGGACCTCCTGATGGCACCTGGTATTTTTGGCCACTGTGTGACAGAGTGTTGGACTGGATGGGCAATTGGCCTGATCCAACATTGGCTTCGCTTATGTTCTTATGAGAACTGCTGTATTAAGCACAAAACACTTGGAATAAACATTTCTGCAAAGTATGCATGTTCTTGATAACTCGTATAGCTCTTTCCATTATATACTCTGCTTGATATCTCATTTATCCTCCCAACAAACCTAGGAGGGGCTTCTACCCCTGAATTTCTCCAAAGACATAATCTAAAAATAATAATAATGGAAAACTCAAAGAAAAAAATTAGAGAGCAATGACTAGGGATGGGCACAAACCACATTTTTGCAGTTCAGTTGTTGGTTCGTGGGTGAACCACAAACCAAACCACAAACTGATACATTGGTTTGAGGAGGAGTAGGAGGAGTTTGGATTTATACCCCACCCTTTACTACCAGTTCATATCAGTTCATAACTCCTGCTTTCTGCTCTCTGCCGCTTAGCTGTTTTTCATGAAGAGCAGAAAGCAGGAGTTTAAATGGCTCAGAGCCATTTAAAGCCCTGTTTTCTGCTCTTCATGAACTGCCACAAAACGTCAGCTCTTTAGTTTGTGAACAATACTTTGCAGACCACAAACTGCCCAAAATTCATAGTGAACTTCAGTTCATGTGCCAGTTTGTGCCCATCCCTAGCAATGACTGGCAAAGGAGTCTGTCTGTAAGGGAGGGGAAAAGCAATGCAGTTAAGAAGTCAAGCTGGAGCAAAAACCTTGTACATTAACACCCAAGGTTTGTGAAGGTGAGCGGTCCAAGGGCAATCTGACCATTATTTGAACCCAGGCCTCCATGGTGTACATCCACCACTACTAATTCCTGCACATCCAGGATGATCTTGTTAAAAATTATGAGCAAATAATCCTGTAGATAAGCTTGATTAAGCTTTTCAAAAATGGGATATGTTTTTGCTTGGGTTCTTTGTGGACAGCTTTAAACTTTACTGCTCCTCATGAGAGTTAAGAGTGCAGCCAGGCATGTAATTAAGAGCCATTCTAATGGGCAAACTAGCAGAGGCTAAAGTAGCTAAAGGTTGAAGACCATGAGGGGTTTGCTCACTGTGGGGAAAACATAAATGAAGATGAACTTTACATACTGTGGCCTTCACTGCTTGATTAAAAATGCATTTATCCTTCTAGGCAAATCACCCAGTGATTTACAATAAGTCACAGTTACAAAGATATATTTATTGAATAGCCTATTCCTGGAAGGAAACCCATGTCTGCAGTGTCAGGGTTATTTGGTTGGTGGCACTGAGTATCTGCCAGTTGAGGCAAGTTCCTGTGAATCAGTTCATGTGCGTTGTCAACAAGCAGCACCTGAGCAAATATTGAAGGAAGTGAGACTGTTGGTGCCTTCCTTCTGGTTATAGGCACAAAATATTATGCTGCCTTCTGTTTGCTTTGCGAGGGACTAAAATCTTGTACACAAGGACAAGTCACATTTTCAAGTGAGTTTAAAAGGCCCAACCCTGATCAGAACTGCAACTCATTGGGCTGAGGCACTCTTGTACCCACCCCCGTGCCTTTTCAAAAGTCAAAAATCCCCCCTTGGGTGTTTTGGGACTTGAAAATGTGTGGGGGAATAGGTTTGCCAACATACAGGTGAGGCTTGGAGGCCTCTGGGGAATCACAACTTATGTCCCACCTACAGAAATCAGTTCCACTGAAGAAATGGCTGCTTTTGAGCATGGATCCTGGGGACGGGGGAGTTTCGGGAGGCTCCCCAAACCCCTCCCCTCCCTTCCCAGGATCCACTCCCAAAATCTCCAGGAACTTCCCAACTTCTGGGGATTGCCAATAAAGGATTTTGGCATTCATTTTTAGCATATGTAAGAATAATGTATGCATGATGATCCTGACAATACCTTGTGGAATTATTTCTGTTTCTGAACCCTTCTTTTAGTTAATATAATTAATGGGAAAGATTCCTGATGTTAAAAAACTAGAGATAAGATATATTTTGCATCTCATAAAATAACAGAGGCAGGAGTAGAGGCAGGGAAACCCCTAAAGCATTTGGTTAATGGATATGCTGAGAGTGTTAAGATCTAATTGATTGTGAGGGAGCCTCTAAAATGAACTCCTGGCACTTTTAAAAATAGTAACATCTCTCTTTCCATATAGAAATAGGAACTATCTGAAGGATAGAACCTCTCATAAAGGTACATTTACTTTTTAAATGTGGGTTCATCCTGTTCTGAAAGCATTTTTGGATCATCACAAAATATCACCATTTTGTTTTCACTTTGTGATAGGTGCTGTTGTCTACATTTAAAGAACTGATAGCAAACAGGACTTGTACTCAGACTTTGTAGTCAGTTAACAAACTGCAGTATTGGAGGGAATTCATGGAATGAAAATGCAGTCAAAGAGCAAAGAGAAAATTCCGATAGGAACAGGAACTTAAATGCCTTTTCAGTGAAGGAAACACTATTTTCACTGAACAGATGACAATAGGAAGTTCAATACAAATGAAAGATGTTAAATGCAGAATTGATACTTTATGAAATATTTATTCAAAATAGTGGAATTCCAACTACAGAGTCGTCCTAACATTCATGTGTAAATTGGATATAGAGATGACCGGCAATATATTGTGAATGTTGTATTTTTGTGTAAAAGCTGGAAGTTTTTAAAATGTCTTTCTAACGATGTTTTGCCATGTTCAAATGAAGGGCACATGTATTAATTTTAAGGCAACATAGTTTTAACTACACTGGATCAGAAGGGCTGTATATGCTACTGAATGTTCTCTGTCACAGTGAAATCTGACAGCACTGGAAAAATTACTGGGAGAGAAGACTGAATCAGTTGCTTTTTCAAGCATGTTGATCATTCCTATGCTTATATTCATCATAAACACATAGGCCCTTTCTGCACTCTCCTTTTAATCCATGTTCACCATGGCGTCTTCCAAGCAATTCTACACTAAAATCTAATTCAACCTTCTTTTTAATGCAGGGTTTCCCCCCAATTCTGCACTAAAATTAAGTTCAATCTTCTTTATATTCCAGATTCTTCCCCCCCCTTCTGCATTACATTTACCTCCCTTTAGTGGTCAGCCCAGGTTCAGCCTGCTGTTTCCCCGGGTTATTTGGATGCTGTTTTGCCCTGGACTTAGGTCCATTCTACATCTGGCATTCACTCCATATTTTCTCAGCACTCGACCTGATTCTCCCTTGCCTCGGAATATCTGTTTTCATTGCATTTCCTCAGTTCCTGGTTTCTGCACCGGCCAGTGTCAGCTTGCCATCACTCCTGCACTAGTATGCAGTTTTTCCTGTGTCAGTACTTGACTCAGCCATCATTAGCCACCTGACCCAAGTAATTCATGGCAATGTGATAAATACAGAGGGGAAGATAGGGGTGGGGGAACTGTTCCCTTCAAATCAAAAGCGGAGGAAGGAAAAGATGCCGTTCAAAACCGCATTCAGATACCCTGGGACAACACTGTACTGACTGTGGTTACCCTGAATGGCCAAAAATCTATGCATAAGGTACCATGATGAACCCAATGAACAAAGAAAGTGAAAGCAGCATGCAGTATAAAGGTAGATTAACCTCCCAAAGTGGTTGTGGAAAACCTGTGAGAAAACAAATGGGTGCGGAATCAGCCTTAAACTTCCTTGACTCAAACACTGAGAAATGCGGTGGCTTTCAGCAAATCTATTCTGACTTCAAACCACATCATGCTGTAGGAAGACGTTTGTAAGATTCTTCTGGGGTTGGATTCAATGCAAGCACTTCCAGAGATTTGCACACTGAACTCTGATCTTATCATCACTTCCCTCCTCCCCAGCAGCAATTTCTGACCCCAGGATTGGTAGCAGCACCCATGTGAACTAATAGCCATGCCAGATGGGATGACAGGCTGCAATGGAGAGAGGAACCAAATTGCCATTTCCACCTCTCCTGTCAGTGGAGCTCCATTCATGGAAGATGCAGGAGGGTGCCATCATGCCTCCTTCCCTCCCCCATGCAACTTCCTGCTCTGTGTGGTTCCATGCAGATCTTAACTATTCCAGGAATAAACTTTCTCAGGCTTGCTGGCCCAAGGATTTTTGTTTAGGCTAATCCACTGCCTGCTCTGCACCACAGGAAAGCCACCACTTGCCCTTCCCACCACAACCACGGGCAATTGTCTAGGTGCACCTAATGGATGGACCAGCCCATTCCAAGGATCAGATATGGCTGCTGTGGAGAAGGGAAAGTCAGGAAGATCCACAACCATTTGTGCTTTCTGTTGATCACTGGGACCTGCAAAAGGCTCACTTTAACCCAGTTCTAGGGCAGTCCAGGAAAGTGGTTTATTGAGTAATTGCATGGTATGCTAAACAGTCCACAGACTGTGACAGCAGCCATGAATTTAAAAGACGCCTGCTCCTTGGGAGGAAACCGATGGCGAACCAAAACAGCATGATAAAAAGTAGAGACATCACCCTGCCAAAAAAATGTCCGCATGGTCAAAGCAATGGTATTCCCAGTAGTCATGTATGGCTGCGAGAGTTGGACTATAAGGAAGGCCGAGCGCCGAAGAACAGATTCTTTTGAACTATGGTGCTGGAGAAGACTCTTGAGAGTCCCTTGGACTGCAAGAAGATCCAATCAGTCAATCCTAAAAGAAATCAACCCTGACTGTTCCCTGGAAGGCCAGATAATTAAACTGAAGCTTCTTTGGCCACCAAATGAGAAGGGAGCACTCACTGGAGAAGATCCTGATGCTGGGAAAGATTGAAGGTCAAAGAAGACGGGGACGGCAAAGGATGAGATGGTTAGACAGTGTCATAGATGCAACGAACATGAAATTGAGCCAACTTCAGAGGATGGCGGAAGACAGGAAGGCCTGGCGTGATCTGGTCCATGGGGTCGCGAAGAGTCGGACTCGACTGTGCGACTGAACAACAACAACAACAAATGCTAAACAGTGTGTGTTGCAATGAAGGATGTTTGTGCTTTTTTCCTCCCAAGATGTTCACTCTGATAAGCATTCTGTGACATATCAGGACATTTTTATCCTCCATTAGAAAAATATCCATGCTATTGCGTACTTCACACATGCTCATTAACTGCACCCGATACGTCTATTTTTCTCTTTGCCTCTCTCAAGCACATGCACAGACACATTCCTGTGGTCAAGTCCTTAAACATTTTGCCAGATGCTGTACTACATATCTGTAGAAAAAATGCAAATAATTGTCAGATTTTTTTTAAATGCTCACTTTTTTCCATTCTCCCTTTCTTCCTAAAGTGTCCACTACTAGACAGTTTTGGTCTTTTTTAAAAAAGATCTATGTTTTAGAGTGTTTTGTTAATTTCATTTCATACCAAAGAGAGAACACAATGGCATAACTCTGCCAAAGCTAAGCACCTAAGCACCAATTATTTCTGCGCAGAAATAAAGAGGTTTAACAGTGAAATCTAGGCTTACCAGTTCCCTCCTGGCAACTGGCGGGGGAAGGGGGGGAATTTACCAGGAGTAAGAGGGAGGCCCAGGTTATCTTTCTGGTGATGTGGCAACATCAATTCTGGCATGTACCAGAAGTGACGTCATTCCATTGCAACATCATGGTGACACTCTGGTATTAGGGCAAAAACTCTGTGGTAAAACGGCTTCTACCATAGATTTTTTTCCAAATAGCAGTGCATCACCATGGTGTCACCGGTATGATGATGTCACTTCTGGTACACATCAGAAGTGACCCTGTCAAGTCACCAGTGATGTAGCCTGGGCTTCCCTCCTGTTCCTGGTAATTCCCCTGCCAGCCAGCTGATAGGCAGTGGGGAGTGAGGCCTGACAGCTGGCAACCCTAGTGCAACCCTAGTGCAATCCTAGTGCAATCCTAATTATACATTTCGGTTTAAGCATTTCGCCACTCGGACGCATCTCATCTCACTTAGATGGAGATGCGCTGAGACCCAGCTGACGGGAGGGGTTCGAGTTCGTCCCGGACCTCTGTAGGAGACCCCCAGCCTGGGGAGCTGAGGAGAGCCTCTTCCAAGGAGACGCCCAAGGAATTGAGGCTCACCTTCTTTCCCAATAGGTACCATCACCGCGGAGCCAGCATGGCACCCAGAGACGACTGCCGAAGCAAGTGATCATGACCAAACTTCTAAAAAGACTTTCAAAAGATCTCCAAGGCTACAAAATGTGAGTTAAGCAAAGCTCAGGTGAAAAATAAGCGAATGGATCCTTGGTAGTAATTAGAAGTGCCTAGGTTTGAAGCGTGGGGGGAGGAGATTTCAAGCCCCCACACACACATGAGTAAACTGTAAAAACATTTTTATAGTGAAAATAAAGAGACTTTGAGCCAAACCAAGCATATAAGAAGTTAAGCGAACGCAAAAGCTGCTAAAATATACAAAGCGGAATTAAAACGCATAACTTTTGCTTTGTTTTGGAAAACTTACTTCTTGTTGATATTATTGCTGGGAGAGGACGGAGAGCGCTGGAGAAAAAACTGGTGACCGGAAATAACATTCCAACGACTCCCTCCCAGAACCAGGAAGCATCTACAGACTTCTCTTCGTTGTTAGCAACTGTGCCCTCTAATAAATCAGATGACTACTCTCAACACCAAACTGGACAATGTGCAGAAATAGTTAAAGCAGATGGACAAGAGAACCACAGCAACTGAGAAAACGTTGAAAAAGATGGAAAAACAGACAATGGTCCCGGTCACACGGGCAGGAAACCGCGGGGGGGAAGTGTGGCAGTTTGCCCCGGGGCAAACTAAGGCGCGGTTACCTGATCAGACCTCCCGTGGAGGTACTGTGGAGGTTCCGTGGGAAAGGAGAGGTGCCGATCGCAGGACAATCCCACGCGCAAAAACGAAGTGCGCGGTGCGGCAAACTGGAAGGTTTTATTTTTGTTTACAC
>NW_015171572.1:27123-32396 GCF_001447785.1 Gekko japonicus | reverse complement strand
TAGTTAAATGGATTATCTGACCACTAATGGTCCTGGCCAGAGAAAACAAAAGGTGGGAGACGTCCCTGATTAGCATCAAGAAGGATCGTTAATAATTTGAATGCTTGATTGGTTTATCCCAGTATCTTGAAGGACAGAGTAGAAAAGACAAGTATTCAGACAAAGAATTAAATATTTAGAAATGTAGATACTTTACCTGCTAGAACTCATTGTTATTCCATAGGCATAATCTCTGCTGGGTGGAGGGGGAAGACTGGAGGCTTGCTCTGAGGTTGCCTGTCACCTGAAAATGGAGACCCCTTTTTCAGAGCTGTGGCTAGCTCTGTGTTTCAGAACCAAGAGTGCCTTCCTTGGCCTGAATTTTATGGGTCTCTGGATCGGGTTAGAAGTGGGATGCCCCTGCTATTGGGGCTACCCAAGAATAAAAGGCAGCGCCTCTGGCAACACAAAAACAATTAAAGCAGATGAACAAGAGAACCACAGCAACCGAGAAAATATTGAAAAAGATGGAAAAACAGACTGAGAGTATTAATAAAGAGCGGATGAAGCAGAGAAGGAGAAATCCTCGGATAAAACCCAACTAATACATTTCCAGCTGGAATGATCCATGTATTCTCTACGTTTCCATGGAATAATTGAGGATAAGAATGAGGACTTAAAGAAACTCTTGGTGGTTGCCTTGGCCCCACTAATGGATTATAAACAAGAAGACTTAATTAACAAAATGGATGTGGCATACAGGACTTATCAGGATTTTATAAAGAAAAATAAACTTCCAGGGGAAACTTATTTAAAATTCATGAAACGATTTTGAAAGACATCCCATTTGAAGTAAGAAAACAGAGGAAACTATACAGGATGCTTACTCTCTCCCTGCAAAAAAAGGGAACACCGTATAGATGGCTATTCCCGGAAAGGTTGAGTTTTAATTAAGTAAAGGTTCCCTTGCTCGAAAGCCAGTCAAATCCAACTCTAGGGTTGCGGTGCTCATCTCCGTTTCAAAGCCGAAGAGCCAGCGCTGTCCGAAGACATTTCCGTGGTCATGTGGCCGGCATGACTAAACATCAAGGCGAACGGAATGCTGTTATCTTCCCACCGAAGTGGTACCTATTTATCTACTTGCAATTTCTTGCTTTTGAACTGCTAGGTTGGCAGGAGCTGGAACTAGAGATGGGAGCTCACTCCATCATGTGGCACCCGGGTCTTACCAGGATAAAAAATATAAAATTGACTCTGTTCCAAAAGTGGAAAGATTTATGGATCAAATGTTTAATATAAAAAAGAAGCAGAAGGAAAAGAATTTAAAACTGGATGTGGAGGAAGAAGAAGAGGAGGAGTCGGAGTCCTACTCACAGGACTCAACAAGCCACACTTCCTCGTCATCAGAATCATCTGAATCGGAGAAAGGAGAGGCTGCTCCCAAACTGCAGAAAACAAAGAGATCTAAGAAGAAAAGACTCTAAAACTAAAGCATAAGTGCTAAGGGCAGTAATTGTGCCAAGCTAATAATGTTATATTTTTATAATTAACTAATCTCTGTATAACCTGTACTAATAGGTTAAAAAGATTTATTATTTTAGCTTTTCAGATCATGATTTGTATTAGTCTTTACCCTATCCCCATATCCAATAGGAGATTTAGAATAGAATGGTAGTTTTCCTTCCCCTATCCAGTAGACTATATGTATCTAGATCTCCCTGCTCATTTCCCATAGTAATAGTGATAGGGCATTAGTATTCCTTTCCCCATTCCATATTTGTAGTGTGTAGTGTGTAGAAAATGCAGAAATAAAAAAAATTCCCCTTCGGGGGGTCAAAAAACCCAAAAAGTAATTATACCTTTCTAAATTCATGAAGTCAGTGGGTTTAAAATTCTGTTTAGGATTGCACTGTAAATCCCTGACAATGGAACTGAAGTTTTAAAGAAATGTGTGACTTTGGCTAGATTTACTTCAGACTTTGTGTGGGTCTCTGTTACAAATAGTGGCTGAATCCTTTTAAAGTCCACAGTAATATTTCATTAAAAGATAATATTTACAGAAAAACTTTACATCAGTTCTTAACAGTGCTTAAAAAGCAGGGTAGTTCCATTTTTGTAGACTTCTTTTTCTGGCTGTAGAGGCAGAGTCAGGACAGAACACTAATTTTTCACAAAATAAATCCTTCCTGTCTTGGTGAGCACTCATATTATTTCTTACACTGTCTTCTTTGTAAATCTTATTTGTTTTCTTTATCTAGCCAGGACCAAAAGTCTTATTTCTTGTAAACGAAGGCACCCTGGAACATCAGCCATGAGGGAGCAATCAAAACGCTGGGGGATTTTTTATTTTTTTTTGTATTTGAAAGCTTCCAGTCTAGATGATCCATCAAGCCCTGAGGCCTGTTTCACTCCAGAGCACCAGAACTGCTCTGAATTATGGGAGATTACCAGTGACCTCTTTATAGCTAATAATCGTCTGATAAGTGAAATATTTGAACCTTTCCACAAAGGCTTTTCAGTAATGGACAGTAAATCCTTTGAAACACTTTGATATACCAGCCATGAGGGAGCAATCAAAACGCTGGGGGATTTTTTATTTTATTTTTTGTATTTGAAAGCTTCCAGTCTAGATGATCCATCAAGCCCTGAGGCCTGTTTCACTCCAGAGCACCAGAACTGCTCTGAATTATGGGAGATTACCAGTGACCTCTTTATAGCTAATAATCGTCTGATAAGTGAAATATTTGAACCTTTCCACAAAGGCTTTTCAGTAATGGACAGTAAATCCTTTGAAACACTTTGATATACACAGTCTTATTGTTATCCCCAAGACCTTTATCACTTGCTGTTTCAACTGTCAAATGGTTCCAATATTCAAATAAACAGTTAAGAGGCAGGATAACTTGACATTTCCAATCAGAATAATATTCCAAACACAGCCAGGAGGAATGTGTTTAGCACCGGTCTAACAGGGCCAACCTCTCAGATTTGTTTGTGATGAAACAATTACAGGCTCAGCTAGCCAGTTTGGTGTAGTGGTTAAGAGCACTGGACTCTAATCTGGGAGAACCGGGTTTGATTCCCCACTCCTCCACTTGCAGCTGCTGGTGTGACCTTGGATCAGTCACAAGTTCTCTCAGAGCTATTCTCTCAAGAGCAGTCCTCTAAAGAGCTCTCTCAGCCCCACCTACCTCACAAGGTGTTTGTTTGTTGAGAAAGGAAGAGAAGGAGATTGTAAGCCACTCTGAGACTCTGAGTGAAAGGTGGGGTATAAATCCAATATCTTCTTCTTCCTCATCTCATAACCTCCACAAATGAAAACAGATATGCTTGGATAGCAGTAATACCTACAGAACCAGGTTCAGTGGACCCCGGAGAGGGAGTGCCCAGTGGCCCCTTCCCCTCCTCTGCTTGCCATTGTGCCTCCCCCACGAACCTCCTTGTCCACCTGCCTGCATTCTCCTCCACCAGGACCCAGCTATCTATCTTTTCTCCATCCACTTGTTCACTTTCCAGTCCTCCCAGTGCTCACCCACCCTTTCCTTACGATGTTCGGTGGTGCATGCAGCTGGGAGTGTGGATGGTCATAGGGCTTACAACAAGCAAATGGGCAGCAGGGCAGTTGAGCAGGTAGCAGATGGAGGCAGTGGGCACCATCAGGAGACATGGGCCTTACCACCTTAGGGTATGCTGGTGCCAGCCCTGAATATTGACTTCCGTGTCAAGGGCTACCGTGCAAGCCCACCCTTCTCCTCCTCCTAGTGAACACTATATTCATTTATTCTTCAAAAGCCTGTCCTCTGTTTCAAAGAATGTTTAAAAATCCCAGACCCATTTAAAGATCCCAAGAAAGGAGGGGAAAGCTGAGCCCCATGAATTCATGCTTCCCCTGTCCACCCTCCAAATGACAACATTTGCTATAGGGTCAAAACTTGTTCTCTGATCTGCCACCAATTCGGGGGGAAGAATCTCTTTTGAGTGACAGATGCTGTCTCGGAACATTTCACCCCAATTAGGGGAGGGACCAATGGAAACATCTATCGGACTGAGTTCCTACTTATTTGTATGCCGTCTTTACAGAAACTGCTCGAGGTGGATAACAATGAAACAATATAACTAGCTTTAACCCCATAGTATGAAAGAGTGCAGTTGATGTGGCACCTTTCTACGTGCCAGCAGACCACACGTATGCAATAAATATGTGGTAACTCTTCGCCCCTAGTCAGCCAGGAGGTTTGCACAGTGCTTTCAGTAATAAGCAAATGTGCACACCACGTTTCTCTGTCCACATTATAAAAAGAATACAAAGCAACTAGAAGGACAAGTAGCAACTTCTTAGAAGGGGTAGAGATCAGTCAATAGATCTATCCAGGTAATCAGTCGTGTTGGTCTGAAGCAGTAGAACAAATGTAGAGTCCAGTGGCACCTTTAAGACCAACGAAGGTTTATTCAAGGTATGAGCTTTCGTATTTGTATTCAAATATTGCTATTTGAAAAAGTGTGCATGCACACAAAAACTCATACATCTTGTTGGCATAAAAACATTTTTCAAGGAAATTGTTGGGGTCTCTTTCTTTGGAGCATTCTACAAGAAATTGCTGGAGAACTGCTGGAACATGGCTTAAGAGCTATAAAAGTCTGGCAATGTTTCATGCATATCCCTGGGTTGGAGGGACTTTCCAGGGCTGTGCCCAGAAAGCAGTTTGCAATACCTTGTATTCTGTCTTGAGAAACAGCCTGGATAGTTGAGATGATCCAATTTGGTGTTGCCTGGGAATGGCACCTATGTTATGTCTGGAGATAGTAGTGTTCCCAGGGATTGAGCGCGCAACCGTTTCCAGTTACCCGCCAGCGGGAAAGTGATCCATTGGTGGTTACCTTGTTTGAATCTCTTTATTATGCTTGTCCTAGCTGTTTGTACCCATTCCTAACAAAGGACTTGTTTGAGTATCTTTCCAAAGCTTTGAAATAAATTTTGCTTTTCTGAAACGTGGATTTATTCTCGATGCTTGGGGATCCAACATATTGTTAGGAATGGGTACAAACAGATAAGGGAAGGGTTTTGATGCCACCAAGCCGGGTGCGCCGCTTAAATGGTCCCCTGAATGCGCGGAGGCGTTTGAACGTTTAAAACAAATGTTCACTTCCGAACCGGTCCTGGCACAACCTGATGAAACTAAACAGTTCATTGTACAAACTGATGCCTCCGACGTTGCTATGGGGGCTGCCATTTTGCAGAAAGGTGAGGATGGCCATTTGCATCCGTTGGCTTTCGTCTCCAAAAAGTTCTCGGA
>NW_015171572.1:8060-24620 GCF_001447785.1 Gekko japonicus | reverse complement strand
AGAAGACAGACAGTTTCACTGCAGGCCTGACAAAAGGAGGAGGAGGAGATTGGATTTATACCCCGCCCTTCACTTGGAGTCTCAGAGCGGCTTACAAACTCCTTTCCATTCCCCTCCCCACAACAGACACCCTGTGAGGTGGGTGGGGCTGAGAGAACTCTGACACAAACTGCTCTTTTTCAAGGACAGCTGTGCCAGAGCTTGTGACTGACCCAAGGTCACATCAGCAGGTGCAAGTGGAGGAGTGGGGAATCAAACCCGGTTCTCCCAGATTAACCACTTAACCACTACACCAAACTGGCTCTCCAGAAGCCTGATCTGCCCCCCAGGCTGCATGTTTGACACTCCTGATCTAATGCCTCCAGGTGATAAAGATCAAAATCATTGAAACTCTTGGTCCCTGAATAGTTAGACTTATTTGGACTATGCTCCAAGTCATTGTAGTGGCCACCAGCCAACCACAGTTTCTCCCCAAACATCATTCCCAAAATGTGAACAAAATAAGGTGCGTATATAAATTTGTGCAATGCTGATCTTGCCAAAGATGCTAATTTTGCAAGTGGACATAAGTCGTTCTCAAGTGTATTTATGGCAAATGAAAGAACTACATATTTGAAACCCGTGCTGTAACATTTACAGTGTTTCAAAATATAATGCCAGATTTCACACACACACACACAAACACATACACCGGCTTCTAAATTTGCTATTCACTAGGAGTCTCTCATATATATGCTGGAGTAGATGTCGAACTCACCAAGCAGCAATTATTGAAAATCGAAACAATGTTATTGAAAACTGAGACAATAAGCCAGGGATGTGTGTGTCTCGGTGTATAAAGGTACACTATCCCTGATTGGGTTTGCAAGGCAACATTGAAAGAACTGGTATTGTCTTCTGGTCTTTCCTTAGAAGGGTCCATGACTCCCCTAACAACGACGGAGCATGCGCGCATGCACACACGCAAAAGGAACATATCAGAATAATAAATGCAATCCTTTTCCTTCCAGTGATGGATTTTCTGTAGATTTTATCTCAGGGAAGTGCAGAAATGAGATGCACATATGTTCCTTCTCCTGAGGAGAGTCAGCTTCAGAATTCTGTGCCTCAAATATATAGATTTAAAAAGCTTTCGCTGTTTGTGTCTGGCGATGCTATCAACTTCAACTCTGTTTAGGCTCCCCTCCACTCCCACTCCCACGCTTCCTATCATACTCTGACGTGAATTTGAAGTAAATATTTTGGCAGGCCGATGCAGACCTTTTTAAAAAAGCAGGCCACTGAGAAGTAAAAATGGTGTTGCTTGTACCTTTTGGGGTTGTTGTTGTTTTTTAAATACACTAAGAATACCCAACAGCTTGTGTCTTTGCACAGCAGTGAAAACTGTGCCCTACATTTCCAAAATTCACCGTTAAAATATAGCTCACCCTGCTGAAGCACTTTGAGGATTAAATAAAACAAGGGTTCCTGCATTTCAAATGCCCTGCTTGGCTAAACTCTGAAGGAAGGAAGATTGGGACAAGCCAAGATGTCTGAATAGGAAAAGAGGATGAGAAAGAGGAGGAAAGAGAAGAGAAAATGGGCCACGCAGGCATGGAGCAGAGCAGGACGAGGAAACAGAGAATAAAGTGGGTACAGACAATGTAGCCTAAAGCAGAAGATGTTTTGACCAGTCCACCTGTTGTGTCCGCTGGCTGCCACAAGGGGCCAGCGAATACCCCAGAGCTTGACTCTGGAAGAACAATGGGGACTAGGCTCCTGGTCTCTCCATGGAGGGACCAATGGGATGTTGGCGGGAGATTCAAACCCACCAATGGGACCTAGGGGGGTGTCCCCAGTTGTGTACATAGTTGGCCCACGGGCCGTTTCCCTTTGTGCTTGTTGTGTAGCAGTGAAGCATGCAGGATGCTATGCGAACCGCCGGGCCACAATAGTGGCGACGAGGATGGGATCTAGCGCTAGGCCATCCCGGCCACCGAGCGATGTCTGAAGGCACACAGCTCCACAGCTGACCGATGAGCGAGTCGACCGGAGAAACCGATCCTGCCCAGCCGGCCCAAGCATCAGCCCCAGCACCAGCCCCATCGAGCGTGATGGCAACCGTGTCCGGTCCAGGCCTGCTGCTGCCCTTCGACACTGCGTGCCCACAAAACTGGGGTGCCTGGGTACGTGGCATGAAGTCCGTGCTTGCTTTCTACAAGGTGACGGATGATGCACAAAAGAGAGGGTTCCTCCTCGCCTCCTGTGGAACTGACGTCGTGGCCCTAGCTGAGGGACTACTTTCCCCGATGGACCTGGATGCCTGCTCGTTTGACCAGATCATCAAGGCGGTCAAAGACCACTACACTCCAAAACCATCGGAGATGACCTGTCAGTTGGCGTTCTATGACCGGAGCCAACTCACCCGGGAAACAGCCACGGACTTCCTCGCGGAGCTCCGTCGCTTGGCTGCAGATTGCAACTTCGGGGTGCACCTCGACGAGGCCCTCCGTGTTTCGTCGCGGGACTGAGGGAGCAGAAGCTCAAGCAGCGGATTGCGGAGAAGGAGGACATCACCCTCGCCACGGCCCTTGTCTGCCATCGCCTGGGAACGGACACATCCGGCCTCGACTGCGGCCCAGCAAGTTGAGTCGGATGACCCCGAGGAGCAAGAGGCCCATCGAGCTTCCACAGGCCCCAAGCATCGCTCTCCAGGGCCGGAACGTCCCCGCACCACAGGTGCTGTCTGTGCAAGCTGTGGGGAGAAGCACGAGAGGAAGTCCTGCCGGTTCCGCGACGCAATCTGCCGAAACTGTGGGCGGACCGGCCACATCGCTCGCGTGTGCCGCTCCAAGGCAAAGAAGGCACCGCCATCGCGTCGCAGAGCGGAAGCACACTGTGAGGATGCCGAAGGGGCTGAAGACCTTTACCACCTGACCCAGATGACAAAAAAGGTACTGCTACTACCCGGCAAATCACCCACCCCTAAAATTATGGCCACCGTAACAATAGAGGGGTCCCCTTGCACCATGAAGATAGACTCGGGCTCAGCAGCCTCCATCATTTCCGAGGCCATGCTGAGCTGCTTATGCCCAAAGGGGGGACCCCAGTTGCGCCCTTCCCCGGTGACGCTCATGGACTTCCAGAGGAACTGGGTACCGATAAAAGGGGTCGGGACATTTCGGCTACAATATGGGAAGTTCAAGAGCCAGCTAGACTTAATCGTAGTAAAGGGAGACCTGGGTCGTGCCTGGTTCGAGCCCCTGGGAATCTCAGTAGAGGGAGTTCAGCTTTGCTCGGTCCAAGACTTCAAAGAGATATGCAGGGAGTTTCCCGCTGTATTTGACAACTCCCTGGGCCGATACACGGGCCCCCCAGTGTCCCTGTGGCTAGACCCCAAGGTGGCCCCCATTCACATGCGTGCCAGGACGGTTCCACTGTCGGTCAAGCCCAAAATCAACGCAGAACTTGATCGCCTTGTAGCTGAAGGCATCCTGGAACCGGTCTCCCATGCAGCGTGGCCCAATAGTCGTGGTCAAAAAGCCAAATGGGGCGGTCCGCATCTGTGCAGACTATAAATGTACACTGAACAAGGCACTACAGGACCACGCATATCCGCTTCCTGTGGTTAGCCATGTACTGGCCACCTTGGGAGGGGCGAAGATCTTTGGTAAACTGGATCTCACCCAGGCTTACCAGCAGTTGCCGGTAGACAAGGCGACTGCTGAAGCGCAAACGATTGTGACCCACCGGGGGAAGTTGTTAGCCAAATTGCTCTTTAAGAGAGACAATTGGAACAGTTTATTAATTGGGATTCAGGTCTATGTATACGGAGGATGGGCTGCAACACCACGTGTCCAATGAACGATTGTGACCCACCAGGGGAAGTTGTTAGCCAAATTGCTCTTTAAGAGAGACAATTGGAACAGTTTATTAATTGGGATTCAGGTCTATGTATACGGAGGATGGGCTGCAACACCACGTGTCCAATGAAGAGACAGAGGCTAAAATTCTCTTTAGTTTACTGAATATTAAGCAAAACACGCAATATCATACACACACACAAGAGCTAAGTAAAAACAGATAGATTTGGTAAAGCACTTTCGCATTAGCAGGTAATCGTTGGTGGGAAATATTTACCTCAGACGATGCGCGGCTCCTAAAGCTTCCAGTAGGGAGGTACTGGGAGGGAAGGAAATAAATAAACATGAGAAGCGCATGGACTCAGGCCAGCCGAGAACACATATAGTATCTTAGCTGCAGACTAAGGTATAAAAGCGAGGCTAGGGTTGGGGAGCTGGATTTGAGAGGGAAAAGCAGACAGACGGGGTCGTAAGTAAAGGGAGACGATCTGATCTGGCCGCTTCTGTGTTCTAAGTTTTAAGGCTGCTTGCAAGCAAGAGGGGGTGGGCTCAGGCGGCTTACACGAGGTGGCCCAACCGTACAGGTCGGGGATTGGCTATGGGGTCGATTTCCAATCTATTGATTAACTTTGGCTGTTGGAACCTGGGCGCGGGAAAGAGGTACGTGTGGGGCAACAGTAGCGCTGACTCATCACCAGCCATGTGGATTCTCCATGTGGACAGAAAGTCTGGCGGAGGGGGAACTCTGCAATAATCTTCTCATGAAAGTCTGGGCTAACTAATGAGTTTTCTATGTTTGCTGTAAACCTCGTGTTTGCACACTCCTGGTAAACTGGAGACACCGGGACACCTCTGGAACGATGTTGAATCAGCAGATTATCAACCTCAGCTGGCATCTCTGGGTGCCCTCAAGGTGAACTCTGTATTACACAATCTCTTTTTATCAGCCCTTTTTGCATTCAGTTTTATTCATATAGCACAGTCCAGAAAATAGCCCAATATAAAACGTCTGGGCTAACAGTGTTCTGGGTGAAGAGGCTGCAATTCGGGGTGAGTGTGACACCGGGGCTATTCCAGCAATTGATGGACTCTCTCCTTAAAGGGATCCCCGGCATCACCCCGTTCTTCGATGATGTTCTGATTGCCGCTGCCACGCCGTCCGACTTCGCAGACGGTCTCCGCACAGTGCTCCGGCATTTCCAGGATGCTGGACTTAAGGTGAAACTGGACAAGTGTCGGCTGGGGGTGCCATCTGTGGACTTTCTGGTGTTCACAGTGGACGTGGAGGGCCTCCACCCGACCAGGGACAAAGTCAAAGCTATTGTGGAAGCTCCGCCTCCGAAGTCCAAAGCCAAGCTACAGGCGTTCTTAGGGATTCTCAATTTCTACCACACCTTTTGGCCCCACAAGGCGGGGGTAGCAGACCCTCTACATTGCCTTTTGGACAAGCAGGCCCCCTGGGTATGGGGCCCCCGCCAGGCTGCCGCGTTTCGTAACGTCAAGGAACTATTGATTTCAAACACGGTCCTGGCCCATTTTAACGAGGCTCTGCCAGTGGTTTTGGCATGCGACGCCTCTCCTTATGGCGTTGGGGCAGTACTGGCTTCTGGATGGTCGAGTGGTCCCTGTGGCTTATTATTCACGCACCCTATCTGCGGCCGAGCAGAACTATGCCCAGATAGACTGCGAGGGACTTGCCGTTGTCGCAGGGGTCAAGAAATTCCACGACTTCGTCTACAGCCAGCCTTTCACAATTGCCATGGACCACCGACTGCTACTCAGACTTTTTGCGCTCGATCGCAGGACGCCTCAGGTCATTTCTCCAAGGGTCTTGCGCTGGTCCATCTTCTTAGCAGCCTACAACTACATGCTAGAACACCGCCCCGGGAAAGCCATGGGCCGTCTTCCCCTTCTGGATGTGGTGGAAGACCCAGCCCCAGCCCACCTCGTCCTTCAGATGGAAGGCCTGCCAGAGGCCCTGCTGATAGCTGCAGACATTGCTTGCCGCTCGGCCCGGGACCCCGTTATATCCCGGGTGCTGGGCTGGGTGGTGAGGGGGTGGCCGGGGAAGCCCGAAGGCCCCGAGTTCACAGAATTCACGGCCCGCCGGGAGGAGTTGTCGGCTCACAAAGGCTGCTTGCTGTGGGGTGACAGGGTCCCCAGCGTCCTCCGGAGAAAGGTTCTCGAGGCCCTGCATGAAGCGCATCCGGGCATCATGAGGATGAAAGCCCTCGCCCGGAGTTACGTCTGGTGGCCAGGCATTGACGCGGAATTAGAGGCTTCAGTGAAACGTTGCCAGGCCTGCCATGCCGTCTGTCCCAGCCCACCGGGGGCGCCGGCTCAATCATGGGAATCCACCCGAACCCCATGGTCCCGGCTACACATAGACTTCGCTGGGCCATTCCATGGACTGTTATTCCTGGTAACGGTGGATTCTTACTCGAAGTGGTTGGAGATAAGCCCAGTCTCTACAACATCCACTAAAGTGACCATACGGGCCCTCAGGAAGATTTTCGCCACCCATGGTCTTCCGGACACCATCGTCTCGGACAATGGGACAGCGTTCACATCTGAGGAGTTCCAGCAGTTCCTCAGCAGCAACCTGATCAAACACATCAGGTCGGCGCCGTTCCTCCCAGCGACAAACGGCCAGGCAGAACGCATGGTCCGGATGGCTAAGGAAGCATTGAGCCGCCTGACAGAGGGGGACAGGGAATGTCGCATCGCCTGTTTCCTCTTGGCACAACGGACTACGTCCAACCCAGTAAGTGGCCGCTGCCCAGCAGAGCTTCTAATGGGCCGGTGGCCCACCACCTTGCTGGACCGCTTGCACCCAGACCAGGCGCCGGAGCCACGGAACGCCCAGGAGCAGAGAGAAGCACCTCGCGGGTTCTTCCCAGAGGACCCAGTCTACGTGAGGAATTTCGGAAGAGGACCGGCCTGGCTTGCTGGCCACATCATCTGCCCCACGGGCACCGTCATGTATGAGGTGTCAACAGAATGCAGGCAGGTCCTGCGGCGGCACATCGACCAGCTCCGTAGACACATGTTCCCAGAACATCTGGACGAGGACAAACCGGAGCGACGGGCAGCCCCCGAGAGGAGCTTACCAGAGGCCCCCACGCCGGACGCCATCACGGAAGGCAGCCCAGACCCGGCCACAGTTCCCCTGGCAGCTGTAGAAGAGACCCCAATGACGGGCGCTCCGGAGCCAGAGGGGCCGGCACAGCAGACACCTCCCAACATAGGGGACGGGGCAGGAAGCAATGCTTATTGGTGGGTGAGACGCTGCAGTTTTTGATCTCTCTTGTTAGAGGAGTGGAGTCCAAGATTGCAGATTTAGGGGAGCACATTAAATTTGCTGGCCATGATACTACTAACTTCAGCCGTGAAAGATTAGGAAGAAATTCTGTACATGGTCTAAGCGCAGAGGAGCCATTTACTAGGAAGTCCGACTGCAATTTCTCTACTATTCTTCAACAACATCAAGTCACACTTATTATTCATCCTTGGAGGGGACAGCTTATGAACTGGAGATCTAAGCGTTCGGCTGAATGCTTTCTAAGCCAAATTTTAGATATTCCTCTTAAGAAGGTTGATTTAGAGTATACACAGCTGGTTTCCCAGTCTAAAGAGCATATGAAAGTCACCCTTACCTTTGCCTCGAAGTATATTGTGCAATTACTTTTTGGTAACAGTGCCCGGCTCAAGTCTTTTAGGATCAGATCACAGAGAGTTTTTCGGCAAGTGGTGGTTCGGTCCTTTCAAGACCTGTTCATGAAATCTCAGATGAAGGAGTTGGTTCAGGGTAATAGGAGGGAGACTCTGGAATTGGGAAAGGCTGGTAGCTCTCTTTTTGGCATCAGGAATGTAGAAGATGGCAAGATCTTGGAGAAGCCATCTGCATTGGGGCAAGAAGCGATATTACAGAATATCAAGTATATGCATGACGTCTTGACTTCGGTACAAGTCTCAGATAAGAGCTCTAACGCTTGTAATCAGGATATCCATTCACAAGTGTACGGCTCTGCAAATCTGCCATCTATAGCAAGTGAGGCCCTGCGGGACACTGAGGCTAACTCTGGAGGACCGCCTTCCCATAAATCGGTGTGTACAGCCATGGTCCATCATTCTTGGGGTGGCCCCCCATTGACAACGGGATCTGATATGAGGGAACAATCGACCGGGGGAAATTTTCCACAAGAAGCTACTTCGCAGCAGTCTCTCTCATTCATAGATGAGGCCGAGCGGAGGTTCTGTCCTTTGCAGAATCCGACTTTGCCCCCTGTAAATGGCTGCATTCTCTGTGATTCGGGAGTGGAGGAGATAACAACCCTCCCTTCACAACCAACCCTTGTGACAGACCAAGTAGAGAGAACCGGGGCCAAATCTAAGACAGATTGACAATTCAGTACTCAGAAGCTTCGGATTCTCTCTTGGAATGTGAACGGGTGGAAGGCAAAGAGCCATGATTGTTCTATTGTTGAGTTATTTCTGAAATATCACATTGTTATGTTACAGGAAACCTGGTCCACTGGGGCCCTAAATATGGCTGGCTTTCAGGCCTTTTCTTCCTCTGCAATTAAGAGTTCTGGCCCTGGACGTCCCAGGGCCGGTGTGGCGTGCTTGATCTCCAATAACTTGCCAGTGACTACGTGTTCTCTTCTGATGTCTTCACCTTATCGGATGGTGATTATTTTGAAATTTACTTCCTTTAATCCTACCTTACTTTTGGTGAACAATTATATCCCCCCACTTTTACTAGAGGAAGAGATTGAAAAGCACTGGAGTGAGTTGGAAGAAACGGTTGAGAAGTTTCAGCGGACTTATCCCTTTTTTTCAAATGGCTAGCCATAATGGTGCTCACGCAGAATCTGGTTTTCCTAAACAGTGTAGTTTCTCCGGATACACCAGGCGATTTTACGTGTTATACCCCAAGGGGTTCTAGTGTTATTGATTTTCTTTTGATATCTCAAGAATTCTTCCCCTTGGTGCAAGAGTTTGTCATCGGAGACTACCTAGGGGGTGATCATCTTCCACTGTCTCTTTCTTTAAACATTTCCACTGGTCATGTAGGGGAGGCAGTTGTGATAAAGTCCAGTGGAGATGCTATACAGTGGATAAGATGTGTTCGGAGGAACCCACCAGTGGATGTCTTGCAGGTGGCTGAGATTCAAGATCGCCTGAACGCTGGTAATTTCCCTAAGTTTCCCTCCTTGATAAATCCCTCCCAGCTGCAATCTACACTTTACCTTGACCTTCTTAACTTTTTTGTGGATAGTTGTTCTTTAGTTAAGCGGGCTTCTGAGGACCAGCGGAGGATGCCGGGAAGTTATTCAAATCATTGGTTTGATGCTGAATGTAGGTTGTCCAAGAAGGCCATTCGAGTAAAATTGTGGCGTTTCAGGCTTACTAGAAGACCTGAGGACTTGACTGAATTTTTTTCTCTCAAAAACGTTTTTAAGGACTTGATCCAAATGAAAAAGGAAGCCATGGCCACCCAAGACTGGGAATCTCTTGCTGCCATCTTGGAGTCCAGGGATGTGAAGGCCTTTTGGAGGCTTGTCAGACCAGGACGTCAGGCTGACATCATGACGACAATTTCCCCAGCCAGATGTAGGGTGCACTTTGCAGCTTTGTATCAATCCTCAGAATGCCCTGTCGATGAGAAGGAAATTAATGAGGTGTTGATCTCTGCTGCGGACTGGGAGCGGGTCTCTCCAGAGTCAGTACTAGAACGTTTTAATCAAATGAAGAGTGGCAAAGTGGTGGGCCCGGATTTTATACCCTTAGAACTATTTTTGGTGAACCCCGAATGGTGGGCTCATCGTTTGGCCCACCTGTTTTCAGACATCAGCCAGTCAGCAAATATCCTCGATATTTGGACGACAGCTACTGTGGTACCTATCCACAAAGGTGGGGATACCAACGACCCGGGGAATTACAGACCGATTAGCCTTATTGCCATCCCTGGGAAGATCTACTCTGCACTCCTCCAGGAGAGACTCCAGAAATGGCTTGATAAAGAGAGGTTCCTTCTCCCTGAACAGTGTGGCTTTCGACAGGGTGTTGCTACCACAGACCATTGTCTGACGCTTCTCCATCTCGCCGGCAAGTATTCTTTGCATCCAAGAGGTTGTCTCTACGCGGCCTTCATGGATTTGAGGGCTGCCTTCGATTCTATCTCTCGTCGCAGATTGTGGGAGAAGTTATTGAACACCAATATTGACCGCAGATTACTGGGATTGATTATGGCTCTCTATTCTAATACATCTGCCTCGGTCCGGGTGAATTATTCAGGAATCAGGACAGACTCCTTTCCAATGCAGAAGGGAGTTAGACAGGGATGTTTGTTGGCCCCCTCCCTGTTTAACATCTACATTAACAATTTGGTGCCATTTCTTAAAATGAGAGCCAAACATTCTCCGTATCTAGCTGGTCTTCCTATACCACTTTTACTTTATGCTGACTATGCTGTTTTGTTGGCAACATCTGAAGTTAGACTGAGGTCTACAGTCAATGCCTTTCTGGACTATTGCAAACAAGAAGAGCTTATCGTGAATTATGCAAAGTCCAAGGTTCTTTGCTTCTCTGCTAAGAGAAGAAGAGGTCCTCTGTATTTTAAAGTTGGGGATGGTCAACTAGAATGGATTTCCTCTTTCCGATACCTAAGTATTGTTTTTAGCTATAATCTATCTTGGTCCACTCACCTGACGCACATTAAAAAGTCATCCAGACTCGCCACGGCACTGGTTGAGAGATTCTTCCGTACAAAAGGGGCTAAGCAGATTCCCCCTGCCATCGAGGTGTACAATGTGAAGGTGGTCTCCCAAATTTTATATGGTGTAGAAATCTGGATTGCTGGCGTGGATGAGAAATTGGATTTCCAGCTAAACTCCTTCCTTAGGAGAATTATCGGAACGCCACGGTGTGTTGCTGGGACTGTCCTCTGTATGGAACTGGTTCAATCCTCGCTTGAAGCACGTTCTTGGAAGAGGGCATTTAAGTTGAGATTCAAGTTATCTGACCCAAGTCATCACCCCCAGGCTGGCTTTCTTCGTTTCATTTTAAAAGACACAACATCCAACCCTTGGCTGTCCCTTCTTGCTGGTAAACTCAGGACATTGGGAGTTCCGATGTCCTCACCTTCCAAAGAGCTGATGCCCTCTCAGCTTGAGGAAACCCTGAAGAAACTAAAACAGTTGGATTGGGCCAGCACCGTGGCCAGGACCAGATGCACCTGCTCTCCTTTGGCTTTGGGGTTGTCCCCTCCAGAGAGATTTCCTGATTTTTATTCAATGCTACCAATTCCATCTCGCCGACGCGCCTTTATGCTGGCCCGCTTAAATGTATTCCCAAAGATGGTAACTCTGGGAAGATTTGGAGGCCTACCTTACTCAGATCGCCTTTGTCTGTACAATTCTGGCAAAATTGAAAGCTTAGACCATCTGATGTTCCACTGTCCCCATTGGACTCAAGTTAGAGGCACTTATATCTTTCCTATTCTTACGAAGATGAATCTTCCCTTGCAACCTTGGGTGCTCTCAGTACTGTTATCTGACTCAAATGCCGATGGACTGATAACAGCTAACGTGGCGCGGTTCCTGGCTAAGGTTGCTGCTCTCAAGAAACCTTGAAAATTTTAGCACCTCTGTAAACACCAACATTGACTTTTAATCTTTGGATTATTTTAGTTAGTTGGCTCCGCCCCAAGTGTAGCTAGGTAATTTTTAATCTCTGGGCTCAGCCTGGGTTTTATGTATCTGTGATTATGTACCTTGTCATATGTTATGTTAATTTTATGTACCTATTTTACCCCCCTTTTTGCATTTTCTCAGGTCAAGACTTTGGTCATATGAACCTGTAATAAATTGGGAAAAAAATTGAAATTGAAATTTCCACCTTAAAAAAGACACTGATCTCAAGTTGCTCTTCTGCTCCATTTGGGAGTGGTGCCCCCCTCCATGTGTCCCCCCCATGTGTTGAATGGCAGTTTGGGGGGAATTTGAGCACAGAAGAAGCTGGAGGGTAAAAGGTTAAATACCCCTCCTCCTGCTGTCCTGCTCCTCAGACTGCTTTCAATAAAAAAAAATTATAAACAGCTACATGTATATACCAAATAATTTCTGGTCTGGATCTTAGCTAATGAGAAAAGATTTAGCTTGGGTAATTGGGAAAGAAGCAACTCTTACGGAAGGAGTTGGTTTTCTTAAAAACTGCTGAGTGAGGCTCAATGCTACAAATATCAATTGTTCAGATCAAAAACCAACTGTCCTAGAAGTCTATTAAGTGCTATTACATTGGAAATGGTGTTGCATCAAATTGTAAGGGGTAGATTACCCATTTTCTTCAGTACGTGATTCATCAGCATCGTTATCAACTAAGGGCAGGATCTTGCCTCAAAAGCACAATGCAGCAACCAAGTTTCCCAGATGAGAGCAAATCCAGTCAGTGCATTATTGGTCGGATTCAGGTCTGATTAATTGTATCACTGAACAACCCCTTCCAATTGCATATTCATCCTTTGGGATGCCCTTGTAGTAAGTTCAGAAAAATAACTGTGGGTGTGTAATGCTATTTTTTTGAGTGATGTCTGGAACCTCCTGAATACCATTGACGTTTCCTGGGGGTGAGTAGGGGAATCCAGTGTAACTCTTGTTATGGTGTGTAGATGCTGAAGGTTTGTTAGCAGAGTGCAAAACATCCCGATCTTGTATTATTTCTTAGTATTTTGCCTCCCTTTTGCAGTGCACCACTAGGCTTTCTCCATGAGTCATCTGGGACAATTTGCTCTTTTGGCATAGTTTTATGTTGCACCTGCTCCCTTATTGTGTGTTCTACAGTACTGAATCTGGTGTTATCTGCCTTGTCATGTCTCTCCCATTGATTATTATGATGAATCTGCAAGGGAAGTGAAATGCCACCTCTTGGCTACCATTGCTGATTTGGCTGTCCGTTGGCTGCACCAATCTCCTATTTTTTCTAGGCCCTATTTAAAGAGCTCCCTGACTTGGATAGCCCAGGCTAGCCAATCTCTCAGAAGTTAAGCAGGGTCGGCCCTGGCTAGTATGTGGATGAGAGACCTCCAAGGAATACCAGGGAGGTGACGTGGGGGCATGTAATGGCAACCCACCTCTGAATGGCCTTGAAAACCTTACAGGGTCACCATATGTCAGCTGTGATTCATCACCAAACACTTAACCAAAAGTGACATCACCAGCCACTCTAGCAGTCATTCGACTGCATCCCACTCCCCAGGTAAATGGCAAGCCTAGCCCAGAAACATGTTTCATTTCTGAACTCTGCACATTTCTGTGGTCCATACTAGTTGTCCTCTCTTTCCTTCTGATTAACAAAGTGAAGGGCAGCAGCATGTTTCTGTCATAAAGCAGAGAACGGCTTCAGTTCTTCTTTGCATAAAAGGTAAAGGTAAAGGTTCCCTTGCTCGAAAGCCAGTCGAGTCCGACTCTAGGGTTGCGGTGCTCATCTCCATTTCAAAGCTGAAGAGCCAGCGCTGTTTGAAGACGTTTCCGTGGTCATGTGGCCGGCATGACTAAACACCAAGGCGCACGGAACGCTGTTACCTTCCCACCGAAGTGGTACCTATTTATCTACTTGCAATTTCTTGCTTTCGAACTGCTAGGTTGGCAGGAGCTGGAACTAGAGACAGGAGCTCACTCGATCATGCGGCACCCGGGTCTCGAACTGCTGAACTACTGACCTTTCACACCCTGCAGTTCAGCGTCTTAACCACTTGAGCCACTGCAGCTCCTCTCTTGTTTGCATACATATATTAAAATAAGGGACACGACGTTAACCCCAACTGCCTTCCTTTCTTCCCTCTAATGTGGTAACAGTCATGACAGGTATCTTGTGATTATGCACAACATTTATCAAAGTATTCAGGAAAAGAAATGCTTATTAATTGCTATTTAATAAAAGCATCTTACGTTCCTTAAGAAAGAGACACACAAGAGGCCTTTCGTAAGTAGCATTCTGTATGCTTGTAAAGCAAGAGGGTTGATGGGGCTAAATGATTCAACAGTGGCTTTTCGAGAGATAACAGCAATGGGCACTGACATTTAGCAAAATGGCCAGTGGCATCTCTGGCCTGGAGAGATCCTGGGATGAATTCCAAACTGCCAGTTCAACAGTTGGATGGTTCTGTCTAAAAGCCCCTCAAGACAATGCTTGGAGAAATGTCTACTAACTTCTGGACAGTGTGGTGTTGTGTATTAATCGAAAGGTTGAAATAAAAACTAGACTTCAATTGGAATTAATAATAGTGAAGCTCAGAACTTTTTAAGCCTTTGAAGTGATTATTTATTGTACCGGGCAAAGACTGTCCTGGTGGCCCAAATATGTGCAGCAGCAGCCTTGGGAAAAGCAACAGAGCCAATACTGGGGTAGTATGAGGCCACAATTTCCTGGGCAACAAAAATCAATTTATCTAATTACCAAGATTGCCAAATCTGTGGATACTAAATATATTTATTTATTTATTTATTTATTTATTTGATTTATACCCCACCCTCCCCGCCGAAGCAGGCTCAGGGCAGCTGAGACTGGAGCCATGAATAGACAAGACAGGTCTTCAAAAGACCTGGAAAATGCCCCAGGTTCACAGATAAATCTAAAGTCTTAAAAACGTGCACAAACACACACACACACGGAGAATTTTAAAAACCTCAAAATAATAGAAGCAGCACCTATAGCTTTAAGAAATGAATACCCCCAGTAGCCATTGGTAGGCAACCACAACAATATTGCCAGCCTGCAAGCCATGGTTTTTGTCAATAAAAGGTGGGGGGGACTTTTCAGGGGCTTTTGTGGCCTTTAAGGAAGGTCTCATCGGGGCTATGGCCAGTAGCAACTGCCAGGTGACTTGCTACTATGTAACTTGCATGATTCACCCAGGAGTGGCTGCTTACTACTGTTCAACAGCACCCATCCCACCAAAGCCAGTGTGGTGGAGTGGTTAGAGTTTCAAACTAGGATATAAAAGACCCATGTTCAAATCCCAACTCTGCCATGGAAGTTCACTGGATGACCTTGGGCCAGTTACACATTCTCCTCACAGGTTGTTGTGAGAATAAAATGGAGGTGAGGAGAGGAAAATTATGGAATCTGCTCTGAGTCCCCATTGTGCAGAAAGGCAGGCTATAAATAAGTAAATTAATAATAATTATATATGAAGACTTTCGGTTGATGGCGGCACGCTAGCAGACTCACTTCCCGGACCTCCCAGGGGTGAAGCTACACTCCAGCCGAAGGAGGGGGTGCACAGGCTTGCTTACCCCCCCCAGGGACCCGGCGAAGGGACCCTGGCTATAGAACTTATAAGAGGTTGCCTCTTCAATGGCGAAATGCTGGAGAATTGAGGCGCCTCTTCGTTCCGACGGTTCTCCAGGCTGTGAGACCGAATGGACCTAGTGACACTGACTGGGGCAAGCATAGGAGATCGAGCGGCAGAAATGAAAGTTGAAAGCGAGGTCTAACGACCAATTATGAATGTGAGTCAGTTTTGAAGCGTTTTTCAAAGGGAAAAGATAGCTCCCCACCCCACCGAACGGGGAAAAGGCGAGCGGGGGAGGGACGCCTCCCATGAGCATGAACCTTTGAGAAGGCGAGCGGGAGAGCGGAAGAAAACACGAAGGAAACTGCCTAGAAGTACTTACCAAAGCGAATCTAAGCGGTCAAGCGCACATTCAGAGACTTTCTAAAAAAATGCAAATGTAAACAAACAATAAAGATGGCAGGGAAGGACAGAGAAAAACTTTTGAAAGTGAAAGGATCTGAGAACCCGAAACCGGAAGCTACCAGTGAGGTGGCAAAGTCTATAGTGCAGAGGTCATTTTGGGGGGGATCGCGGGGGATCGCAGTTCCCCTGGGTGAGGTGCAGGGGGGTGGGACACACGACGAAGCCCCGCCCCTTCTTCCGGCCGCCCCCTTCTTCCAGCCTCATTCTGTTGCAGAAGGAGGACGAAGCAGGAGGGGAAGTTGGCGTCCTCCCCCTCTGCCTGGCCGAGGCCACTCCACGTGGCCTCCGCAAGGACTCCCAGCCCCATCCAGGAGCTTCCCCGAGGTAGCTGTGTTAGTCTGTTGCTGCAAAATAGTCCAAGAGTTCAAATAGCACCTTTAAGACTAACAAATAGCACCTTTAAGACTAACCTTTAAGACTAAGACTTGTCCTCCCCCTCTGCCTGGCCAAGGCCACTCCACGTGGCCTCCGCAAGGACTCCCAGCCCCATCCAGGAGCTTCCCCGAGGTAGCTGTGTTAGTCTGTTGCTGCAAAATAGTCCAAGAGTTCAAATAGCACCTTTAAGACTAACAAATAGCACCTTTAAGACTAACCTTTAAGACTAAGACTAACTGAGTGGTGGGTGTGGCCTTATGACACACTTCTGGTGATGGCAGGGGGTGTGGCCTTATGACACACTTCCAGTGATGTCAGAGGGTGTGGCATATGCTAATGAGTTATGCTAATGAGTTCCCCTAGCTCTTTTTCTACGAAATGACCCCTGCTATAGACATTATAGACTAAGCAAAAAGCCTCCAAACGCAAACCACCTGTAGCCTTGGCAGATAAGGTTCCTTCAAAACACTGCTAGAGTACATGGAAAGGAATGCAGTTGAAGATGAATGCATGAGGGTGAGGGGAAACATGTGCACAAGAGTCTAAGCCAGCCCAGGGAAAGAAAGAGGGGGGGAATGGACA
>NW_015171572.1:4542-4678 GCF_001447785.1 Gekko japonicus | reverse complement strand
GAGACGGGAGCTCACCCCATCATGCGGCACTCGGGTCTCTAACTGCCGAACTACAGGCCTTCTGGTCTACAGCTCAGCGTCTTAACCTCTAAGCCACTGCAGCCCCTTTTCTAAGCCCACTGCTCAATCTAATTTT
>NW_015171572.1:0-4241 GCF_001447785.1 Gekko japonicus | reverse complement strand
TAGTAGGTAAACTTTCAGCTTTCCAGTTTTGCGCTACTAACAGTCTGGCTGCTGTTATAATATAGCTGATTATATATGCATCCTGTTTATTGTAACCTTTTGGTATCATATTTAGCAGGTATATTTCTGGTTTCAACGTTACGTTTATACCCAAACTTTCTTGGAGGATTTTCCTAACTATTCTCCAGAATCTTTGTACTATATTACACTCCCACCACATATGGTAAAACGTTCCTTTACAGCTTTTACATTTCCAACATTTGTCGGAATACCCCCTATAACATTTGGCCAGTTTAGTTGGTGCCCAATGCCATCTGTGGAACATCTTAAATACATTTTCTTTATAAGCTACCGCTTTCATATATTGGATGGATTTCCACATGTTTGCCCATTGTTCTGCCTCGATTTCCCCTATATCTTTCCTCCAGGTGATCATAACATTTTTAACGTCTTCATCTTTCATATATTCCCTTAAATGCAAGTTATATAATTTCTGAATCAATTTATCGTTTGAGGACAGCCATATTTTATCTAGTTCGTTGTTTTGCCCCTCAAATCCTCTTATTGCATCTTTCTTATATCTATCTCTTAACGTTATCTGCTCCCACCATGAAAGATTATTTTCTCTTCTCAGTTTTTCTTCTGTTTTTAACTCATTTTTTTTGTTTAGTAGTGTTTGGTAGCTTTCCTTTAGGTTCATTGTTATTGCTGAGGGTATAATAAATGCTTCCAATGGGGCAACCCATCTTGGGGTTTTCCTATACCATATTCCTTTGGTCTTAGTCCATACTTTATTTAACGAGCCTCTTAATAGGTGTCTACCAAAATTTGAGTGGATCTTATCTTTCCCGTACCATACATAAGCGTGCCACCCCATACTAAGGTCATGCCCTTCTAATGCTAAGAGTCTTGTGTTTTTCAGATTTATCCAATCCTTTATCCATACTAGGGCGGCCGCTTGATAATATATATACCAGTTGGGAACACTCAATCCTCCTCTTTCTTTGTTATCTTGGAGCACCTTCCATTTTACTCTAGCTTTCTTATACTGCCATATAAATTGTCTAGTGGCTTTATTAAGATCTTCAAAAAAGTTTTGTTTTTTTAACACAGGGATCTAGGTAACACATTCATCTTAAGCAATGCTACTCTACCCATAAAGGATAATGGGATGGCATTCCATTTCTGCAAATCCGCTTTAATATCTTTCAAGAGTTTCATATAGTTCCCTTCAATCAAAGAGTTATTTTTGTTTGTCATAAGTATTCCTAAGTATTTAACTTTTTGGACTATTTCCATCTTAGTAAGGTCTAGAATACTTTCTATCGTGGTCGGTGTACAATTTTTAACCAGTATTTTAGATTTTTTGTAATTAATTTTTAGTCCCGCAACCTGTCCGTAATTTTGTATAGTTCTCATCAAGTCTTCTGCCGATTCCTTGGGATTCTCTACTATGAAGGCCAGATCGTCTGCAAAAGCCTGTAACTTAAATTCTTCACCTTTTACCCTCAGGCCTTTTATTTGCTTATTGCTTCTTATGTCTTCACTAAGTGATTCTATTGCATAGACGAAAAGAAGCGGGGATAACAGGCAACCCTGCCTGGTTTCTTTCTGGATCTCTAATGTTTCCGTCACATCACAATTTACTATTATTTTTGCGTATTGATGTTTGTATATGGCTCTTATTGTATTGTAGAATTCTTGGCCTGGATCCGCTGCTTCCAGTTTTTGAAGTAGAAAATCCCATGACAGGTTGTCGAACGCTTTTTCCGCGTCCAGGAACATTAACATTAATTCCTTCTCCGGATGTTCCTCATAGTATTCTAGGACATCTATTATAATCCTGATATTGTTTCTCATTTGCCTTTTGGGTAGAAATCCTGTTTGGTCTTGGTGTATCATATCAGACAAAACTTTTTTTAATCTTCCTGCTAGAACTTCCTTAGTTCCTCTTTTTCAGATGGTCCCATAGCATAAATCTTCCCTTTGGGTAGTTTGGCACCTGGGACTAGTTCTATGCTGCAATCAGAGTGTCTATGGGGGGGGTAACTCGTCAGCCTCCTCTTCCCCAAAGACTGCTGCCAAGTCTCTGTATTCTTTGGGAAGGGACAGAATCTCCTCCCTTGTGAGTAGGGCATAGAGGTCTCCCGTTTCCAGGGTTATCCCCCATTCTGGATCCCATCTATGCTTGTCACATCTTGGGGATACAAAGTCAATTTTCCCCTCCTCCCACAGTAAATACGGGTCATGGCTATGTAATCGGGGGGGGGCGCACCAATGAGAACTGTGCCGTTGGGGTTAGAACGAATGTTCGATGTTCCCAATGTCCCCCAGTTCCCACTCGCAAGGGCATAGTCTCATAGAGGCACGGGTCTTCACCCATTTGGGTGAAGATCAGCGGTTCCTTCAGCCGCTTCACCCCGGCTTCTGGCCCAGCTACTACTGACAGGCTAATTAAGTCTCTCCCACACCCAGAGTCAATGAGCGCTTTTACACGCACATGGGTGCCCCGGGCTTGGTTCATTAACGACACAGTCACAAAGAAAAGGGAGGGGGATTCGCTCACCACTTTTGGTGCCTCCAATGGAGGGTCCTGCCGTTGCGCGCCCTCTACGGCAAGACCTGCTCGTTTCCCGCCAGCTCCTGGTTGTCCTTGCTGGAATCTCCCTCGTCCTCTTCGGGCGAAGCTTGGAGTGCTTTCGCGAACTTGGGCTTTGCTGTCACTTTCTTCCCTGGGGTCAATGGTCGGTTCTTGTTCACTGCCGGTTTCTCCTGCTGGATCTTCTGGCCACAATCCACCGCAAAGTGGCCCCATTCCCCACACTTCAGGCACAGCCCTTGCCGCATCCGTTGCTCTCGGGTTGCGTCAGCTTGGTGTGTCAGCTTGGATTTCGGAGGGGGGTTAGGAGACACTTTCTCCCCCCCACTGCTAGATCTAGGCGGAGTGTTTGCAGTCGGTTTTCTGCACTCTCTGCTTCCTGGATCCACGCTAGCAGGAAAACGGGGTCCACCGATCTCAGCACCGTCTCGCGGATCTCCGGATTCAGGCCCACCCGGAACATCTCGGCCAGAATGTGCTCCGGCCAGTCTTGAAGTTTAGCTGCATGGAGTTTGAACTCGGCTGCATATTCTCTAACCGTCTTCCTTCCTTGCTTTAAGGTGCGCAAGTACGCGCGTGCCTGCAGGCCCGCATTCACATCTTCGAACTGGGTTTGGAGGGCCCACATGAAAGCATGCATGTCCCAGAGATCAGGGCCCCCCAAATTAGGCAGACTCACATACCAAGTGGCCACTGCTCCTCGTAGTCTTGCCGCGACTACATCGATCTGGCTGCTGTCATCCGGGAACAGGTGCCCCAAGCAGTCGAGGAACTTTCTGACTCTCACCACAAAGTAGGCCAGCTTTTCAGGGTTTCCATTGAACGTAGCCTCGATGAGATCTTTGGGGCGAGGGTTCACCAGGGGTCTCGGCTCAGGGGCGGGCACCTCTCTTGGTCGGGGTGCAGGTCATGGCAGTTGACCATCTGGTACCACGGGTTGAGCTGGCTCACCCCAATCTGGTGGTTGCCGACCTGGGTCCCACTGGCCGGCGTCCCCGGCTTCATCTGGCTGGTGCAAACGCTCCCACATCTCCTCGAAGGTTTGCATGACCATGTCGGGGCAAAGTGGTCATCATCTCTTCCACCATCTGTTGGAGTTGTCGACGTTGCGGTCGGTTGTCTCGATTCTGCTCATCACCCTCTCCTCCATGGGGTTTTGGCTCTCTTTGCTCCATTTTCGGTCCGTCACCCACAACGGGGCGGATGGCTCATCGAAGCCGACTACCAGGGCCTCCAAGCCCGAGTCTCCCCAGCCTGGATCATACAGGCTCTCCCGCAAGCCAGCTCCCAGATGGGTGTAGGTTTCTCTGGTAGTAGCCGCATCAAATTGGCTCCAGCTCTGGAGGTCGGATCCCCGGGGTCCGGGGCGATAGGGGGCTCCACGCAGTGTTAAGAATGCTCGACCACATTTTGGGATGGCCCCTCGGCTTGGGGTGTACAGTGGAAAGGCGGCTGTCACCAGCACCGACGCCGAGATCTCTGGGGTTTCTTCCCCGTGATCTGAGTCCCCAGGCTCGGATCCATGTGGAGATTTCTCCAGGTCAGGTTTCTCTTCACCTCCGCTCATATCGGGGTTGATAGATACTTCAGGATGGAGAAAGAGTGATTCTGGAAGGGCAATGCGCACGCGCTAATGACTAGG
>NW_015171571.1:306087-310884 GCF_001447785.1 Gekko japonicus | reverse complement strand
CAAACCAGAGCAAACAACCCAAAGAAATTATCTCCTTGTCTGCTTTCCAATCTGATATAAACATGCAGTTCTGTGCTATGTCAGCAGAATGTTTTATTTCTTTATCTCAGGTTGGAATGTGAGTCCTCAATATAGGTCCATTCTATACAAACTATATTGGACACCTGAGGGATTTGTATTGTGCCCATTTTGGCAGTTGAAATTTTTTCCCCCATGATGAATGTAAAAAAAAAGTCATGCCTCTTGAATCTCCGAGGCAAGTATTGATCTAATTCTCAATTGATCTAATACAAAGAGTAGGGGCCTATAACACCTAGGAGACACTACAATGGCTCTAATTTCTCCTCCATACCAATATTGGTATGCCCTCATCACTTCCCTGAGAAATTTCAGAGACAACTTTACACAGGTTTGAATGTCTGTTGATGAGCACTGATGACTTATTTATTTACAAATGTATAATGGAGAGCACAGGCAGAGACAAAGAGGTCCTCCCCAGTGCAGCAGATTCATTACCTCACATCATCTCCCCTTTACCCACAATATACACTGCAGTTTCTTCACATATAAACACACAACCTGCATGCATTTTCCCCTTTCCTCCTGTTGTGATGGATTTGTTATCTTATTCAAGGACTCAGAACTAACAAGAAACCATATAACAATTGGCTCCCATTGAGATGATATTCATAGCCAGTAAGAAGCACGAACACGCTTTTTTTCAAAAGCACCATCTATTATCAGGTGACACTTGAGGCAAAACAACAGTATCAGAGTGACTTATAGTAATCCTAGAGCAAAGTCATTATAATAAAGTATTGAATGGATAGAAAGGTGTATTCTAGCGGTTTACAGAGCTGTTCATGGTCTATCAATAGTGCTATTTTTGCACATGTCAGAAAAAAGAGCAAATCAAATTATTTTTATTTGCTAAACTCTAAGAACATAAGAGAAGCCAATGTTGGATCAGGCCAATGGCCCATCCAGTCCAACACTCTGTCACACAGTAGCCAAAAATACCAGGTGCCATCAGGAGGACCATCAGTGGGGCCAGGACTCTAGAAGCCCTCCCACTGTTGCCCCCCCCAAAGCACCAAGAATACAGTGCATCATTGCCCCAGACTTAAGAGTTCCTATCTATACCTTGTGGTGTATCTATCTATACCTACCTATACTACTGATGGCCCTCTGCTCCATATGTTTATCTAATTCTCTCTTGAAGCCGTCCATGCTTGTAGCAAAAAGTGGCAAAAAGTGTGCAACCAGTTATTGCCACATTTAATCCATGGAAGAAAGTGTAGGTTTTGATTTAGTTAACTAACCACAACTTCTGCCAGAGCTTCTGTGTCAGTATGAGCCACCTGATTTTTAAATTATATTTGGAAAATAAAACCAGGATATAGTATCCCATACCCTACATTCTCCATGTACACCTGGGTTCTCCTTTTCAGTGGTAATTCTCCCACACTCAATGAAAAGCCAGCAGCACAAGTCCAGGGCATCACCAGAGGGGAAAACATGGGCACACACACACCTATTAGCATGCAGAAAGTCTGCATGCTTGTATTGGTCTCCCTGGGTACCAAAGTCAACTTCTGTTGTTCACACCCTTTCTTTTATATGCATATATTCAAAAAATAAATCTCAGGATTCAAATTTTGTTTCATTTCTAGTTATCCAACATATAGCCTCCATTCAGGCAGTGTAGTGAAGGAGCAAAGGTACACAAACTGAAACTTAATCAAGGAATTTCTTTAGAATTTTTACAGGTTAATGTTTGAACATAATTCTGCAATCATAAGGGATCACCAAGTCAAAGTGTAAAATAAATCTGAGTATGCTGTTGTCTTTTCTGTTTCTTCCACTTGTTTGTTTTACGTCGCTAGGTAGATTAAGGAAAAGAGTAATGCTACATCTGTATGATCAAGAAGTTCTAGTATATGTCTGTGTACATCTTTCCAGCCCATGCTATATGTTATGATGTATTCAAGCAGAAAAATGCTAAGCATACTTATATGGCATATACTTCTGTGGGACATACAAATATGCTTTTTGTAATGCATAAGAAAAAGTATTCACCTTTATTGTACAGTATCACGATGGAGCTGCAGCCTTAATTCTTACCGTGGGATATTAACCTTGGGCCACCGTCTGGTCCGAGAGACTTATATGGATTCTGTGACTTATTTTAGATCTAGTTATGTCAGAAATAGCTGCAGTAGGTATCAAGCACATTATCAAGTATACTTGACTAAAAATTAGAGTTGGGAATTCTCCTGGCTATAACATTTTTGAAATGTAAACTTTTGAAAGAGACTGATAATTTACATGAAAAATTAGCATTTGTTAATTACATTTCAGCAATCCTACAAAATGCCTCTTCACTGTGTTACTATGAAATAACAGCTTGATTTCTATTAAGATCAGTATTGTTTACGTGTAAATTATAGCTATAAATATATCCACCTTCTGGTAGACTACATCTGCACATTCACTCCACTCAGGTGTGAATATTTTCTTTTCAAAACCTCCGGTTGCCAGGCAACATACACATTTTCCCCCTCAGCACTGCATTTTTCCTGCTTCCTTCCCCATAAATGTTAGTATAGTCACTTCAGAACCCTTCTTTGTTCCAATACTGCTTCACTTTTCTTCAAAGTGGTTCTCCCAACAAAGTCTTATCCTTCACAGGTTTACAATGGGATACCCACCAAGGAGAAGAAGAAAACCAAGCCATAGCAGTCCTTTTAGGCTTCCGAACAATCTGACAGGTCTTATGAATCCTGCCACTACAAGCCCAACAGGCCTCATTCCATTAAGTACACTCCAGAGGATTTCATAGTACCCCACTATCCCAAAAAGTAAAGATACAACACTCCCACCAATGACAGTCTCACAGGCAGCCACCTCCTATCCCTTGTCCCCTGTCAGGAACAGAATGGCATATACACTTGACAATATACTCTGAAATGTATCAATAGCCTGAAGGACAAGGTTATGGTCCTGCCAAATACAGAAACACCATCTCACTCTACAAGCTATTTATCATCTCTTGTATACATCTCTTGTTTCACAGAATCAGATTTTTTCTTAGTATTAAATAGGAAGGGATGTAATGGTGATTTTGGACCTCAGATGGCTCTACAGAATCCTAAAGAAAAATCACATCACGATGGAAATCATGATCTTATAGCTGAATGGCAACCAGTGAGTCAGACATAGATTCAGAAGAAGGGACAAGTCCTAGCCCCCAGCATAGACCTAAATACCAATCTGATGTGAATCACAACTAAGTCTAGGACAAGCAGACCAGCAGAGCCACCAAGGGGGGGAGCCTGGGGTGTGTGTCAAAATTTGGGATGCTCAAGTCAGCTGAAGAGCCCCTGAAGCCAGCCTCATGGTGTATTCAACAAATGCATTTAATTCTTTCCCAAATGCAGTTCTGGCTGCACCCACTAGGAGCACAGGGAAGGCAGAGCACAGCAAAAAGCAGTATCTGATTCTACTGTCTTGGCCTTTCTGCATAGTTTACTACAAGGCTGAGGGAAACCATTTGCTGCTCAGATCCTGCAAAACCCATCAGCCAAGCCACCAATGGACCAAGGCGAGACCTGCCAGGAAAAACTACGGTCCCTGCCAGAATACATAAGAATATAAGAAGAGCACTGCTGGATCAGACCAATGGTCCATCTAATCCAGCATTCTCACATAGTGGCCAACCAGTTCCTCTGGAGGGCCAACAACAGGGCATGGAGGCAGAGACCTTCGCCTGATGTTGCTCCAGGCACTGTTCATAGAGTGCCTGCCTCTGAACATGGAGGTTCCCCTCAGTCACCACAGCTAGTAGCCACTGATAAACCTATCCTACATTAATCTATCAAATCATCTTTTAAAGCTGTCTGTTCCTGTGGCCATCACTACATTCTCTGGCAGGGAATTCCACATTTCAATCATGCTCTGTGTAAAGAAGTATTTCCTTTTGTTTGTCCTGAATCTATTACCCGTCAGCTTTATTTGATATCTTCCAGTTCTAGTATTTTGGGAGAAAAAGTTCTCTTTGTCAACTCTCTCCATCCCATGCATAATTTTATAAACTTCTATCATGTCACCCTTTAGTAATTTCTTCTCTAACTTGAAAAGTATCTTCAACCTTTCTGTATAGGTAAGGTGCTCCAACCCCATGATCATCTTCATTGCCCTCTTCTGTATTTTTTCCAGCTCTGTAATGTCCTTTTTGAGATAAGGTGACCAGAACTGTACACAGGCCCTGTACACAGAACTGTACACATGGGCCGGATATTGCGGGGGGGAGGCGTGGCTAATTGCCCCAGAGGAAACTAATGAGCGGCCGCCCGAGCACACGTCCCGGTCGAGGTCCCGTGGTTAGGGGGGAGATGCCGACCAGAAGGGTATCCTGCAGCGCGGCACAGAAGCCGCGCCGCGCGATCGCACTAGCAATCGCTCTTTGTGCGCATGTGCTGTTGGGCGCTGTTTCGTAACCTGTGGAGACTTGGGAGACAAAACCCCCCCTTGTGTGCGACGAACAGTGGCAGGTGCCGGATGCCACGTAAGTCCACCGGAAACACGATCAGACGCCCGCCCTTGCCCCGTGGTTTCCAGAAACGAGTACCTCGGAGGTACTAGTTTTTTACTCTGCATCTTCGGCGGGAAGCCTCGGGTTAGCCACAGGAGCTCTACGCTTCCCAGATGTTGTGGTGTGATCACACCCGGAAAATCCGCCTACCATCCGTATCGTCAGCGCGGCAAATGCTCCGTGTGACCGCAGCCACAGTATTT
>NW_015171571.1:295471-306032 GCF_001447785.1 Gekko japonicus | reverse complement strand
TTTTATTAGTTGGTGCAAAATCCTACTCCTTTTTTGAGGTCCATTGAGACCGTTAACATTAACTGAAATTATTTTAATCTTCCTCCAATTCTCCATCCTCTTTTCCTTTGTTGCTTCTGTTTCTATTTCTGTATTGGTATCTGGTCAATATATTGGAAGCCGCAAAACCTTTCCTCTTATCCCTCTTCTTCTTTGTTTCCTGTTTCTCTGCTGTTTTTTCCATTTGTACATTCCCCTCTTCTTCTGGGAGATCTTCTTCCGACATTTCAGTTTCTTCTCCTTCTCCCTGTGCACCCAAATCCCCCCCATAGTTTTCCATAAAGTTTTCCATCTTAAATACTGAATTTATGTTGAATCTTTTACCTTGATGTGTGAATAATAGTCCTTCTGGAAGGAGCCACCGATATGTTATATTGTTATCTCTTAATAACTTCGTAAGATTTGTATAGAGAAAACGTTTCTCTCTCACTCTCCACGGTGTGTCTTTCAGAAGTTTCACTTCTTCTTCTCCAACCATTAAGGGTTTCTGACTTGCAGTTCTTAAAGCTTTATCTCTGGTCTCCTTCCTGTTAAACTTAATATGTACTTCCCTTGGTGTTCTGTTTCTTTTGGCGTAAGATGTATTTTTCCTAAACACTACATCAATGTCTTTATTTATTTCCTCCTTGGTACCTATTTCAAGTTTCTCTGCGAGTATAGACACCATCTCTTCCTTTAGATTTTCCCCTTTTGTTTCCGGTATATTCTGGCATCTTACAACCATTGAAGCTTTCTCTATTTCCAATGAGATTAGAGATTGTTCCAACCTTTCCACATTAGCTCTATACTCTAACAGTTCTTCTTGGGTTTCTTGTTTTCCTTTTTCCAACTTAGTTATCCTTTTGGCATTTTTGTCAATCTCTAGTTTGTATTGATCTAGTTTATTTTTGACTCCTTCTGTTTCTTTGTAAATTGCGTCCATCTTTGCCTGTATTGGTTCTAACTCAGTTTTCATTACTAATGGTAGCATTGTTTCCATAGTATCTTTGACTGCTGATGACACGGCTTCCTTGATTGAAGTTTGTACTGTTTGTGTAACAAAGGTTTCCATCCATTCTTTTAAATCAGTCTTTAAGTCATCCATCGTTGATGTTCCTTTAGGTTGGATTACTTGTTGTAGTGTTGTTTGGATTTTGGGTGAGGCATAGGAGCCTTTCCTTGGAGGTTGCCCTGAGGCCATTTTCTTTTTATTTATTAATTTACGTTTGTAGTCTGCTATTTTAATTTGTAATTTAATACGTTTTTTAAGGTGAAGTTTTTGGGCTTTATTCATCAATTGTCACTATACTCTTGTACTCTCTTAATTTATGTTTTAGTATATTATTGGTATATTATTATATAATTATTGCTCTTCCTGCTTCCTAGTCAGGCCTTTCCTTTTTTCCTCCCCGAAGTCACCAACTAGTTTAGACTGTTATATCTCTACAATCTATTTAAATCTATTTAAATACAATCTATCTAATTACTTCTTTCCCCCCCTTATTGTCCTGCAATCTTTCTTCTCTTTAGTCTACACCATAACAACGCACCAGCAATTCATATTCCCAATTTAACATCCAATCAAAAAGGAAAAAAAAAATTGGGAGCAAGACATGCAAGATAAGAAAAGAAAACAAAAAAACCAAATTTTAATTCTCTCTTGAAGCCGTCCATGCTTGTAGCAAAAAGTGGCAAAAAGTGTGCAACCAGTTATTGCCACATTTAATCCATGGAAGAAAGTGTAGGTTTTGATTTAGTTAACTAACCACAACTTCTGCCAGAGCTTCTGTGTCAGTATGAGCCACCTGATTTTTAAATTATATTTGGAAAATAAAACCAGGATATAGTATCCCATACCCTACATTCTCCATGTACACCTGGGTTCTCCTTTTCAGTGGTAATTCTCCCACACTCAATGAAAAGCCAGCAGCACAAGTCCAGGGCATCACCAGAGGGGAAAACATGGGCACACACACACCTATTAGCATGCAGAAAGTCTGCATGCTTGTATTGGTCTCCCTGGGTACCAAAGTCAACTTCTGTTGTTCACACCCTTTCTTTTATATGCATATATTCAAAAAATAAATCTCAGGATTCAAATTTTGTTTCATTTCTAGTTATCCAACATATAGCCTCCATTCAGGCAGTGTAGTGAAGGAGCAAAGGTACACAAACTGAAACTTAATCAAGGAATTTCTTTAGAATTTTTACAGGTTAATGTTTGAACATAATTCTGCAATCATAAGGGATCACCAAGTCAAAGTGTAAAATAAATCTGAGTATGCTGTTGTCTTTTCTGTTTCTTCCACTTGTTTGTTTTACGTCGCTAGGTAGATTAAGGAAAAGAGTAATGCTACATCTGTATGATCAAAAAGTTCTAGTATATGTCTGTGTACATCTTTCCAGCCCATGCTATATGTTATGATGTATTCAAGCAGAAAAATGCTAAGCATACTTATATGGCATATACTTCTGTGGGACATACAAATATGCTTTTTGTAATGCATAAGAAAAAGTATTCACCTTTATTGTACAGTATCACGATGGAGCTGCAGCCTTAATTCTTACCGTGGGATATTAACCTTGGGCCACCGTCTGGTCCGAGAGGCTTATATGGATTCTGTGACTTATTTTAGATCTAGTTATGTCAGAAATAGCTGCAGTAGGTATCAAGCACATTATCAAGTATACTTGACTAAAAATTAGAGTTGGGAATTCTCCTGGCTATAACATTTTTGAAATGTAAACTTTTGAAAGAGACTGATAATTTACATGAAAAATTAGCATTTGTTAATTACATTTCAGCAATCCTACAAAATGCCTCTTCACTGTGTTACTATGAAATAACAGCTTGATTTCTATTAAGATCAGTATTGTTTACGTGTAAATTATAGCTATAAATATATCCACCTTCTGGTAGACTACATCTGCACATTCACTCCACTCAGGTGTGAATATTTTCTTTTCAAAACCTCCGGTTGCCAGGCAACATACACATTTTCCCCCTCAGCACTGCATTTTTCCTGCTTCCTTCCCCATAAATGTTAGTATAGTCACTTCAGAACCCTTCTTTGTTCCAATACTGCTTCACTTTTCTTCAAAGTGGTTCTCCCAACAAAGTCTTATCCTTCACAGGTTTACAATCGGATACCCACCAAGGAGAAGAAGAAAACCAAGCCATAGCAGTCCTTTTAGGCTTCCGAACAATCTGACAGGTCTTATGAATCCTGCCACTACAAGCCCAACAGGCCTCATTCCATTAAGTACACTCCAGAGGATTTCATAGTACCCCACTATCCCAAAAAGTAAAGATACAACACTCCCACCAATGACAGTCTCACAGGCAGCCACCTCCTATCCCTTGTCCCCTGTCAGGAACAGAATGGCATATACACTTGACAATATACTCTGAAATGTATCAATAGCCTGAAGGACAAGGTTATGGTCCTGCCAAATACAGAAACACCATCTCACTCTACAAGCTATTTATCATCTCTTGTATACATCTCTTGTTTCACAGAATCAGATTTTTTCTTAGTATTAAATAGGAAGGGATGTAATGGTGATTTTGGACCTCAGATGGCTCTACAGAATCCTAAAGAAAAATCACATCACGATGGAAATCATGATCTTATAGCTGAATGGCAACCAGTGAGTCAGACATAGATTCAGAAGAAGGGACAAGTCCTAGCCCCCAGCATAGACCTAAATACCAATCTGATGTGAATCACAACTAAGTCTAGGACGAGCAGACCAGCAGAGCCACCAAGGGGGGGAGCCTGGGGTGTGTGTCAAAATTTGGGATGCTCAAGTCAGCTGAAGAGCCCCTGAAGCCAGCCTCATGGTGTATTCAACAAATGCATTTAATTCTTTCCCTAATGCAGTTCTGGCTGCAGCCACTAGGAGCACAGGGAAGGCAGAGCACAGCAAAAAGCAGTATCTGATTCTACTGTCTTGGCCTTTCTGCATAGTTTACTACAAGGCTGAGGGACACCATTTGCTGCTCAGATCCTGCAAAACCCATCAGCCAAGCCACCAATGGACCAAGGCAAGACCTGCCAGGAAAAGCTACGGTCCCTGCCAGAATACATAAGAATATAAGAAGAGCACTGCTGGATCAGACCAATGGTCCATCTAATCCAGCATCCTCACATAGTGGCCAACCAGTTCCTCTGGAGGGCCAACAACAGGGCATGGAGGCAGAGACCTTTGCCTGATGCTGCTCCTGGCACTGTTCATAGAGTGCCTGCCTCTGAACATGGAGGTTCCCCTCAGTCACCACAGCTAGTAGCCACTGATAAACCTATCCTACATTAATCTATCAAATCATCTTTTAAAGCTGTCTGTTCCTGTGGCCATCACTACATTCTCTGGCAGGGAATTCCACATTTCAATCATGCTCTGTGTAAAGAAGTATTTCCTTTTGTTTGTCCTGAATCTATTACCCGTCAGCTTTATTTGATATCTTCCAGTTCTAGTATTTTGGGAGAAAAAGTTCTCTTTGTCAACTCTCTCCATCCCATGCATAATTTTATAAACTTCTATCATGTCACCCTTTAGTAATTTCTTCTCTAACTTGAAAAGTATCTTCAACCTTTCTGTATAGGTAAGGTGCTCCAACCCCATGATCATCTTCATTGCCCTCTTCTGTATTTTTTCCAGCTCTGTAATGTCCTTTTTGAGATAAGGTGACCAGAACTGTACACAGGCCCTGTACACAGAACTGTACACATGGGCCGGATATTGCGGGGGGGAGGCGTGGCTAATTGCCCCAGAGGAAACTAATGAGCGGCCGCCCGAGCACACGTCCCGGTCGAGGTCCCGTGGTTAGGGGGGAGATGCCGACCAGAAGGGTATCCTGCAGCGCGGCACAGAAGCCGCGCCGCGCGATCGCACTAGCAATCGCTCTTTGTGCGCATGTGCTGTTGGGCGCTGTTGCGTAACCTGCGGAGACTTGGGAGACAAAAAACCCCCTTGTGTGCGACGAACAGTGGCAGGCGCCGGATGCCACGTAAGTCCACCGGAAACACGATCAGACACCTGCCCTTGCCCCGCGGTTTCCAGAAACTAGTACCTCGGAGGTACTAGTTTTTTACTCTGCATCTTCGGCGGGAAGCCTCGGGTTAGCCACGGGAGCTCTACGCTTCCCAGATGTTGCGGTGTGATCGCACCCGGAAAATCCACCTACCATCCGTATCGTCAGCGCGGCAAATGCTCCGTGTGACCACAGCCACAGTATTTCAAACGAGGCTGCACCATACATCTACAAGGGGGCATTATAATATCAGCCGTTTTATGTTCAATCCCTTTGCTAATAATCCCTATCAAAGAGGTTGCCTTTTTCACTTCTGCAGTACACTGGGTTGACACTTTCACTGAGCTATCCACTACAATCCCAAGATTTTTTTCCCTCTCAGTCTCAGCAAGTTCAGACCCCATTAGCCTATACTTGAAGTTGGGATTTTTTTGTCCCAATATGCATCACCTTATACTTGCCAACAATGAACTTCATTTGCCACATTGTTGCCCATTCACCCAATTTGTGGAGGTCCTCGGAGCTCTTCTCATTTAGAGACAATACTTTTGTGTCATCTGCAGCCTCCTAACAAGGTTATTATCTATGGTTTTCCTCTTTCTTTAGTTTAGCCCAGCTTTTGCACAGCCAGATCTTGCAAAGGGGCAGCCCTGTTAGTATGTGGTAGCAGTTTTTTTAAAAAAACCTTTTTGTCTTCTCCTACATTTCTGTAACTTTTTTCTACACTTTTCTCCTCCTTCACTTTGCTCTCTTCCTTTCATGATCTGCCATTCGTCTATCCCCACTTCTAATTTTTCTCCCTCCTCCCTTATTTTTCAGTCTCAACTCCTCATACATCCTGATTGGCAACTTAGAACATATTTATTAATAGTATAGCAACAAACCTTTACTAATATTATGAACAGAAGGGGGGAGTTAATATTTCCACATAATCTACCAAAATAGTATAAGGATGCTTCCCCTTCTCCACCCTTTATGCGCATGATAGTAAGTGTTAATCCGTTTTAGTGCTAACAAATGAGGGATAGAAGTTAGAACATTTACTTAATTTATGTCCCACCTTTCTCCCCAAGGGGGATCAAAAGTGGTTTACATTGTTCACCTCTCCTCCATTTTATCCTCACCACCATAACTCTGTGATGTAGGTTCGGTTGAGAGTGTGTGACAAGCCCAAGGTCACCCAGGAAGCTTCCATTGCAGAGTGGCAATTTGAACCTGGGTCTCCTAGATCTTTGTCCAATATTTTAACCACTACAGAAGCGTAGCTTCCATAGCAAATAGGATTGGGGTGGGTCTGAAGATAGCCTGGGCCAGGATATTCCTTTCATTTTTGTACCTGGAGCTCCCATGATCATCCTGAAGCTTGTGGCCAATTTTGAGATTTCTAGTTTTATTTTCCGATGAGTTATGCCTGTCACAAATGGACAGACAGATGGACATGTAGATCCTTTTATTATTATGGATGTGTGGTAATAACCAGCACAATTATTTGTTTTGTTGTGATATTTGGTTTGGATCAGGGTCATATGGGGGTGCAGATGGAATCTTTGTCTGGGGGCCCCATGATGGCTCTCAGAAGCCCTGCAGACCAGGAAGAAGGTGCCACTGCAGCTCAGGGAATACTGTTGATACTGAGCATTGATTAATAGGCTAAGCACTACAGACCAGCACAAAACCTGTGCTATCTGTGCTTGCCAGTCCCCTAGTGGACCCAGGAAACCCCCTGCCCCCAGCACTCACTTCCCTCTGCTATGTGGAGCAACAACAGAAGAAAAAAGAAATGGCTACCAAGCCAACAGCATGACATCACTTCTCGAGAACCCCCACAAATGATGTCAGTCCTCTCTAGGAATTGCTAGAAATGCTGGGGTTTGTGTGTGTGTGCGTGTGTGCATGTGTTAAATGGAATCAAGTTGCTTCCACCTTAAGCGACCCTATGAATTAGAGACCTCCAAAACATCCTATTGTTAACAGCCTTGCTCAGGTCTTACAAACTGAGGGCCACAGGTTCCTTGATTGAGTCAATCCATTTTATGTTGGGTTTTCCTTTATTCCTGCTTTCAACTTTTCCTAGCATTATTGTCTTTCCCAGTGAGTCTTGTCTTCTCATAATGTGACCAAAGTACAATAGCCTCAATGTAGTCATTTTAGCTTCTAGGGCAGGGGTGTCAAACATGTGGCTCGGGGGCTTCTATCAGGTCCGCAGTGGAACTGACTGTCTTCTGCTTCCTCTTCCAGTTCTGCTGCTGCTGCGTCATCATAGGTTTGCAGCTTACAGATACACACCTGAACAGCATACTCAAGATTGCAACTGCACAGATATTTTGATGCAATAATTCAGAGCAAGAGGTGTCAGTTATCAGACACCGTTAAACAATATATTGCAAGAGTGCTAATGTTTTAAGCACGTTTTTATTTTAAGTAAAAAAAAACCCTTTGTGTCCTTTATAAAGTTTATATCTCCGCTACCTGGCATTACATTTTATGACACACGTGGCCTGGCCCAACAAGGCCTCATTTATGTCAGATCCGGTCCTCATAACAAATGAGCTCGACACCCCTGTTCTAGGGAAACTGCAGGTTTTACCATGGAGTTTCCTATGATTCCTGGAAAGGAGTGATGCCACTGATAGATGCCCCTCCAATCCCCTACCCTGGTCACCTGTTGGTTCCCAGATCATGCTTGGCAACCCTAGTGCTTATGTATCAGGTCTGTTTCAATACCATAGTTGCTTCACAGGAGCACACTGAGAGAAGACTGTTTTGTACACACACAGATTCTAGGCCAAAAGTTTTTTTCAGGTAATGACTACCACCTTGATTTCAACTCAGGAACAAATAGGCAGTCAGTATAATGCATTTAACTCCAATGTAATGTGCAAGTTATGGGTAGCCATCTCGACATAACAAAAGTGCAGCCACATTATGCACCAGCTACAGCTTCCAGCTGTCTTCAGGGGCAACCAGGGTTCCCATCTTCCCACTGAGGATGGGAGATCTCTCCCCCCCCCCCCAGCTCCTGTTGCTGCCACACTCAGCTGGGCCACGAGAGACAATGCCTGGGGAAATGAGGGGGTGCAACTTGTGTCACATGGTGCAATGACATCGCTTCCAGCACAGCCTGGAAGTGACATTATCATGCCAGACAATGCTGTAGCATTTAGCTAAAATTCTATAGTTAAACCACAGAGTTTTGGACCACTGCCAGATGCAATGACATCCACCTAGATGCAATGACATCACTTCAGGATTGCACTGGAATTGATGTCATTGCGACAAGATCACTGATCACATACACACACATGCGCACGCAATCATCTGTGCCTCCCACATCTCCTGCTGGTTGCCCGGCTATGCGTGGCAACCCTATGTATAACCAACGTACACGTACATTACAATAGCCTAGCCTCAACGTTACTGTTATATGGACCAGAATGGCCAGGTCAGCCAAGCCCACCTGACAGGCCAATTTTCTTCCTAAATGGAGGAGATGGCAAAAGCACCCTTTGCCACTGCATTAGCCTGCTTTCATGTAAAAAAGCAGGATCCAGTATTACTCACATGGTCGGGGGGGGGGTTCCGGTGAGGCTGCAAAACAGTCATTCTGGGGAACTCTGGGGTGCGGCCTAAGCCTGGGCAAAGGGGAAATACCCTGCTGGTGGGGACAAAAAGGGTTATTGTTATTATCTCTGTTTATTTATCAAATTGTTTTTATATTGTCCTTACCTGCTGTGGGTCCTGAGAGACAATTTCACTCCATCAAAAGAAGGGAGAGAAACTTTATTGACAAGCATCCCCTCCATCTTGTATGGATTCAACTTCAGCTTGGCCAGCTTTAACTACCTGATCACAGTTAAAGGCACTTTAATAATTAAATATAGAGCAGCGTATCATCAGCTTCAACGTCTGAATTGTTCCTTAGATCAATACAGATAAAAGAAAACTGGTGTAGACGCCATTAGTGTTAATTTACAAATTACTCTGAAACAAATTAATCTGAAACAGTATTATATTAAAAATCATACCCATCATTAGTATAAATGGCTTGGTGAACATCTTGTTCCATTTAAGAGAGGGCACATTTCACTCACCAATGAATGAATGAATGAATAATTTATTATGGTCAAAGACATGAACAAGGAAGCCAATGCGCACAGTGAGCTACTCATGCAAGTAATCTGAAGCAAAACAAGCCACATGATGCCATTCATGTGTTGGGTTGAGTCAAAGCAGCAGTGTTGAGAAACTAAAGCTCATCCTTGGACATTTTAAATCCAGAGAAATTGGGCAGCCCCAGTGTTTACTGACAAAGCACCTGTGGAACACCCTATTGACCTATGTAAACAAAGCAAGGGAAACCCTGCTATAGACAGGCCTGTACTCTGCATACAGCCCTTGAGTCATCATTTTGTGGGAAATCTATTAAACCCAGATCTATCACACTCTAGCACTGCATCAAATAACTTATGGCTGGGTAGAAAGTAGGGCTATGCAGATGGCATCTAGCTTAGGGATCCACATGAAAGGGCTACAGTGTAGGACATACTTGAAAGAACACAAAACTTTATACTCACTCAAAACAAATACTACATTTGCTCAAGTGTCCCTGTAACATACAGACTCTTTCCTTGGTCCTTCTGCACAAAGGCCCTGATATAATGGCCATTTCACTAGTAATAATAACCATAATGAATTTCCACCCATCTCTTGTCCATTTATCATTATCTAAACAAAGGCGACACATTCTTCTCTAAGGGTCTGCTGAGCACTTTGTGCTTCATCATCATCATCTCTAATTCTCAACATGGCCCCATCTGTGCATACTTAAATCTAGACATTGGGAGCATGGACAGACAAGACAGGTCTTTCTTCAAACCTGAGAAAGGCCCCAGGTCTGCAGCAAAAAACTGAAATCTAAAAAAGTAAAACTACACAAAGCCTCCAAAGTGATAGCTGCAGCACCTGCAGCTTTAAGAAACAAATGTCTTCCATGGCAGTTGCTAGGAAACCATAGCAGTTTTGCCAGCTTTCAAGCTTTGGTTTGTATCAGTAAAGGCAGGGAAATGGGGCAGGGCTCTTTCCAGGGCTGTTCTGGTAACTGAGGGAGGACTCTTTCGGACCAGATCTAGTAGCAACTACCTGGTGACTTACTACCATGCAACTTGCAAGAGTCATCCAGGCATAAGTGCTTGTTGCTGTTCAACAGCAGTCACCTCACATTAGCCTGTGTATGCAGTGGCTAAAGTTTCAGATTAAGAAACCCAGGTCTGATTCCCCATTCTGTCATGGAAGCTTACTGGGTGAATATGAGCCAGTCACACACTTTCAGCCTAAAGTACCTCATAGGGGCGTTGTTAAAATAAATAGGGAAGAGGTGAATGATGTAAGCTGCTTTGAGTCTCCATTGTAGAGGAAGTCAGGGTATAAATGATGTAAATTAATAATAAATATGGCTGAAGATGAGGACAGATAAAGGGTAGGTAGGTAGGTAGGTAGGTAGGTTGGTGG
>NW_015171571.1:282532-295449 GCF_001447785.1 Gekko japonicus | reverse complement strand
TGGGTGGGTGGGAGAGAAGGAAGCAGGAAAAGGGGAGAGGATATGGGGTTGGCCAGGAGGAGAGAAAGAGGAAATACTGTAGGGAGGGGGATATAGGTAAAAGTGAGATGCCTCTCACAGGTCCTTGTAGGTTCTCCAAGGTGTAATGCGGCCTGACCCAGCCAGCACCACACAGCTGGGCTTCCCACATTTGGCACTGCACAACTTTCCCATCTTTCCCTCTCAAACAAGGATCATGTCTGCAAACCATGCAAGGGTATCCCCCTATTCTGTTCTGTTTTCTAGAGAGAAAGCAATACTCCTATCTGTACTGTTCGAATGCACACGGGGAACGGAAAAGACAGGTCATACTCTAATAAGGGTACCTTGGCCATTTGACCTAGCATCTTGTGAAAGGTTGTAGTCTCTCTTTATTCTCCTCTGCATGCTTTACTCCTTTTCTCAGGCTACACTTGGACAATTTTATTTTTCACTTGATGCTAATTTCTAAATAGCCCAACCATTTGATTTCCCTATCACCATCACCACCAAATTGCAATTCATCTTTATATGGTCTTATCTGCAGCTATTAATGGGAAGAAATCCTGTGTGGGATGAGATTATCTCTTTTGAATGGTTTGTAAGCAGGTAGCCCAAATCCACCTTCAGTAATCAAAGACATAGATATAAGTGCCTTAAATCGTCTCTGAAACAGAATTAGGGATGCCAGCCTCCAGGTGGGACCTGGGGATCCCATGGAATTACAGCTCATCTCCAGACTATAGAGATCAGTTCTCTTGGAGAAAATAGCAAGAGTCCAGTAGCACCTTAAAGACTAACAAAATTTGTGGCATGGTATGAGCTTTTATGAGTCACTGTTCACTTCTTCAGATACAATCTGAATATCAGATACCTTGTCTGAAGAAGTGAGCAGCGACCAATGCTCCCTCTAAGCTTTGGAGTCTTGTGAGCAAAAATTCTACCTTGTGAGCTACTGGCATTAAATTTGTGAGCAAGTGATTTGGCTGCTGCATAAATTAGTTTGCTCTGAGCCATCCTTCCTGAGCTAAAACAAAAATGTGAGAGCTTAGAGGGAACACTGGCAGCGACTCACAAAAGTTCATACTGTGCCATACATTTTGTTAGTCTTTAAGGTGCTACTGGACTCCTGTTCTTTTCTACTGCTACAAACAGACTAACACAGCTACCCATCTTGATCTGTCTCCCTGGTGAAAACAGATGATTTGGAGGGTGGACTCTATGGCAGTGTACCCTACTGAGGTCCCTGTCTTCCACAGGCTCCATTCCCAAATCTCCAGGTGTTTCCAAACCAGGATCTGGCAACTCTACCCCCCATACTCTGCTGGTGGCCAGTGGGGACCTGGCAACCTTAAAGAGAAATTGCTGATACTAAGATGATCCTTATTCTGAATGGCTATGGTAGAAGCATTGGTACTTTATGCAACAGCAGAATCACACCCAACTAGGGGTCATTTCCTGCAGGAGCGCACAGGAGCAGAGCTCCGGCAGTAAAGAGCCCAGGGGGCGGGCACATGCAACAAGCCCCACCCTCTGCTCCCAGCAGCCCTCAGTCAGAGCAAGAAGCAGACAGGTAAGCTGCAGAGCTCCCCCTGGCCCCCCGGTCCGAAAAAGTCCAGTGGCACCTTTAAGACCAAGTTTTATTCAGGTACAAGCTCTCCCTCCTCTGTGAGGACAGATCTGCATGTTCCTCCCCCTCCCCCCAATAGCTAGCAATCCAAAACAGTCCAGTGGAGCCTGAGCAGTGGGTGTTGCCTTCTGACACACTTCTGGTGATGTCAGGGGGTGTGGCATATGCAAATAAGTTATGCTGAGTTATGCTAATGAGCTCCTGCACCTCTTTTTCTACGAAATGACCCCTGTACCCAACTGTCTCCATATGCTCATTCAAACTATCATACACGTGCTATACATGTTTATTTCAAAGAGCTAGTTTTTCACTACTGAAGGTCTCATCTTGTCATACCAAGTTATTACCAGTGTTCCCTCTAAGCTGAGTCAGTGTGAGCTAGCACACAGTTTTTTAGCCTCCGGCTCACACATTTTTGTCTTAGCTCAGGAAGGATGGCTCCAGAGCAAACTAATTTATGCAGTAGCCAAATCACTTGCTCACAACTTTAGTGACAGTAGCTCACAAAATAGAATTTTTGCTCACAAGACTCCACAGCTTAGAGGGAACATTGGTTATTACATGTTCATGTTTGAGCCTTCTAGAATCCAGCAGCATCTCCTAGGGACCAAATTATGTTGGAAATCTGTGCCTGCAAGTACCTCTTCAAACAAGACTGAAACCTTCTACACACAACCCCTCCACACATTGACTGGATGTGTGGGGAGCGGGCATGAGCACACTGGCCCTGCCCTCTGACTTTGCGTGATTGTCAGCTTGTGGACACATCATCTAGGCACGAACAAAGTGTCCACATGCACACAGATGCCATACTCACAAACTGGCAATTGTGTGGAGGTAGAGAGTGGGGCCACTGCACTCATGCCTTCACCCACTCTCTACATGCTTAGTCAACACAGGGACGGATTGTATGTAAAGAGTTCCATATACCAAATTTTCCCATTGATAACTAGATGTCAGGAGAAGAGATTCTAGCCCAGTTTTAGTCTGCAGGGAATTCTTCAGGTGTGGCAAAGCTTTCATACTTGAGAGCCAGCATGGCATAGTGGTTATAGGGTTGCCATTCCCCCAGTTCCAAGCGGGGGATCCCCTGGTTTGGGGACTTCTGCCTGCCACTGGCCAGTGGGGGAAACCCATCCCTCAAACAGCAATGTTGCCATGCAACGTCCTCAATGCACCAATGTCATGCGTAAGTGAAGTCACCGCATTAGGGGTGTTGCATGGCAACACTGGTTTTGGGGTAAAACTCTATGGTTTTATGCCGATTTTACCATAGAGCTTTGGCCAAAAATGAGAGCATAGTCAAGCAACATCCCCAACATGATGACGTCACTTCCATGTGACATTGGCACATTGAGTTACTCCACCCCACTCCTGGAAAATTCCTTCCTACTGCCCACTGGTATGGACATAGGACCTGGCAACCCCAAGTGGTTAAGAGCAGTGGACTCTAATCTGGAGAACTGGGTTTGCTTCCCTATTCCTTCACATGAAGGCTGCTGGGTGGCCTTGGGCCAGTCACAGTTCTCTCAGAGCTCTCTCAGCCCCAACTAACTCACATGGTGTCTGTTGTGAGGAGAGGAAGAAGACTGTAAGCTGCCTCAAGACTCCTTAAGGTAGAGAAAGACAGGATATAAAACCAGCTCTTCTTCGTCTTTGTACTTATCAGTCCTTGCCTGCAGTCTGAAGTAGTAGAGTGAAGGGAAGGGTTTACCCCCAGAGAGGTAGGTCTTAGTCACAGGTTGACTTGGGCCCAATATAAAATTATGGCTACAAGGATGAAAAGAGAACATTTGACTATATTCAGCCTTACATGGCAGTAGTACGGACTTTGGAAACTGCTCCTTCTTTGTTATGAATAGTTTACATCATAGTAATATACTATTGTTTAAATTACTAACTTGTTTAATTTTAATCGTATTTATTGTACTATATATATGTTGTTACACGCCCTGAGCCCGCTTGCGGGATGGGCAGGCTATAAATACAAATAATTAATAAATAAATTGTGTAATAGCATCAGGGAGACCCCACCCTGCTGTAAAGTTCACTGATATGTTGTGGGCCAGTCAGTCACTCTCAACCTCAATTACCTCACAAGGCTGTTGTGAAGATAAAATGGGGGAAGGAGAATTCTGCATGCCGCCCTAAATTTTTAAAATATAATTCCAATATGTCTAATCTAGAAGGCCTCCATTTTCAGTGATTAAACCACATCTTGCTTATAGCCAGAAGTTATATTCTTTTAAATAAATGGGCATTTTACCACACTGCTGTACTTCAGTTACTTTATGTTGTTTGTAACATCCATATTAATCAATGTGATGTGGATTCATTTTAAGTAAGAGCAATTCATGAGCTGATCAGAGGATTAAACATAGTGACTGTTCACATCTGGACAGCTGGATTAAGGCTAGAATAAAAACAAGGCTGAAATCTCAGCCTACTTCAGAGTAAATGTTTATTCACTGAACAGCCCCCACCCAGCCCCCATTTCCATGCAATCTGTTACTATTTGTAGTCTTCAAGCTTATGACTGGAGCTGAGGACAGGAGGGAGCTATTCATAGAGAAACCAGTCTAATACCTGAATAGAGAATCAGTAGATTCAAGAAACAGAATATAAAACATTATTACAAACCACTGTGGTGTAACAGGTAGGACTAAGACCCAAGTTCAAATTCCCACTCATATCTGAAGCTTGCTAGGCAACCCTGAACCTAACCAAAGTCACAGGATTGCTTTAATGATAAAGTGGAGGTGAGGAGAAATCTGAATGCTCCCCTGAGATCCTTGGGCGGAAGGGCAAAGGGGAAAAAACTGAGATAGATACATTATTCAATTTATTCCATTTCCACTTGGCTTTAATTTAAAAAAAATCAAGTAATTGTCTAAAGAATATAATTTATTAAATGAGATTATTGTAAATCAACAAAGTATGCAGACAACTAGATGCTATGTTTTGAAATATTTTTAGAAGAAATTTTCAGATTTGCTTTTTGTTCGTGCTGCAGCCACTCACTTTGCAATGACAGACTCCTGCAGTCATTTAAACAATTATATTTGCGCCAGTAAGGTTATATGACTTAAAACAGTTTTCAAAATGGAGACAGGAATTCTTTGTACAAACTAAAGACCCATACCGCATGTACTACATTGATATCTCTGTTATCTCTTGGAAATTAACCAGGAGCAGTCAATACAAGGTCCTTTGCTGAATGACCATTGACCTGTAAGACTTCTACAGAAAAAAAGGAAATATTTTTGACTGTTACCATTCTTAATTCAAAGCACACTAAGACCTACCAGCAGCCATCTCGCTATATCCTTCACTGTCAGACATCTAGACTCAGTGGAGGTTAGAGTGGAGAGCGTTTTACTTTAGAAGTACCGCAACACATTGTTCTCCAAAAAAAACAGGGCAAAAACAGCACACCAACTCATTCTGACACATACTACTGCCCAATGACTGCAAGCGTTTACAAATGGTTGTCCTGCACATCTGAAAACACATTCAGAAAACAAAGCACAAAGAAAAGAGTTATTTTCCTACTTGATAAGTACCAACTCAAGGCTAAGAGACATATGGATCCATTTTCTTAAGAAATATGAAAGCAAGGCCCTTACCAGTTTCCTCCATTACTTTATTCAACCCCCTTTCCAAGCATCTACTGTGGCTCCATGGTATGCCTCATATCAGACCTTTTCTGGAAATTAACCTTAAATCCACACAGACATAAAGCCTGGCTGGTGTTAAAGCAATCCAAGGGAGGAAAGTCAAAGGGTTTCCGCAAAAATATCTTGACTATGCCGCTTCAGAACCACCAACAAAATCCAGTGCAAACAAAACAGCTCTCTCAGCAACTTCTTGGTGTGCAAGGAGTCCTAGTCAACACTGTCTTCTTACAGTTCCTGGTTCAGCATCTGATCAAAATGGAGTTTGTCAGTCACTTCCATGAGATTATTCATGGGGACAGGGAGGGGGAGGGAGAATCTGCAGAGCCTTTCCCAAAGCAGTGCGTCAGTATTATGAGCAGCTTAGCTGAAGGTAAGCTTCAAGGCAACTGGTTAGTGGTCCTGACAGCTGTCTACCACACTGCTTTGCTTCTTAATTCACAGCATAGCCCACATGTTTAAAAGAGAAACAGACTCAATATGCTAGCACTAAGACTTCAGTCCACCTTTCAATAAAGACCTACTCAGCTGCACAGAAAATTATGGAGTTAAAAAAAGGCCCTACAATAATTAAAATAAGGAATTTCAGTTAGGAACAATAGTATTCATTTCCAGAACTAATGCTTATGTTAGAGATTGTACATCAGAAGAGTTTAATAGAAGATGTTCAGTGGTTAGAGTACTGGACTAAGACGACGCAGGCCCTGTTTAAATCCTCACTCAGCCACGAAGCTCACTGAATAAACTATATTTCAGCCTAACCTACTTCACAGAATTCTTGTGAAGAAATGGGCAGCTGAATCTTTTCATGGCATGCAGGTAAATAACATTGCCTGCAGGTGAATACTATCCGATAAAACTTCTATTAAAGGGACAGGCTTCTTCTTTTTTTGTCTCCAAGCCGTTATCCACCCCATGTCCCTGGTGATCAATGCCCCTGATCATTATGGCATTTTGTTCTTCTCACCAGCTGTACATCGCTCTTGCTTATGCACAAGGAACTCTGGGACTAGTGGGTCTTGAGACAGACATGTCACACAGGGAAGCACAATTCTCTCTCCTAAACTACTGTATCAGTTTAACTGTGAGAGCATACACTCTGGGCTTAGTCAGCCATTCGCTATTTACAATGTTACTTCTTTTGCTAGAATTGCCAGCTCATGGCTGAGGAATTCCTGGAGATTGGAGATAGAGCTAGGGGAGGACAAGGCATAATGTCTTGGAGTCCACCTCCAAAGTTCCCATTTTGTCAACTCTATTCTGAATATATCTTGTTGACTCCAACAAATCTTATTACACATACATGGAACAGTTTCCATAAATATCCTGAAGCATGATCTGCAGTTTAGCCTTAGTTTTAGTCCTCGTGGTAATTAGGTTTAGGGTTGCCAACCTCCAGGAGTACCTGGAGATAAATAATAAATATAATGAAGATGGGAGACAGATAAAAGGTAGGTTGGTGAATGGCTGAGGAGAGAATGTGGCAGCGAAAGGGGTGAGGATATACCTCCTGGGTTGCCAGGAGGAGGGAAAGAAGAAATATGCAGGGAAGGGGATAGAAGGGAAAGTGGGGGGACCCCCCGCAAGTCCTTGAGGGCTCCCTACCATGCAAATGGGTCTGGCCCAGTCAGCGGTTGGCACTACACAACTGGGCTATAGTCTATAGTTTCCCTAGGCAGAGGCTGCCAAGATTTTTTGGGGGGGCTGAAGATGGCAGGGGCAGATAAAGGTAGCTTGGCTTTTGGTGGGAGGGAGAGAAAGAAGCAGGAAAAGGGATGAGGCTATGGGAGCTTTCAGGAAAGGGAAAGGGGAAAGAGGAAATAGTGGAGAGGGGAAAATTAGATGCTTTCTGTAAGACCTTGGAGGTTCTTGCTGTCTATGTACTTAGGCCGCACTACATGGTGCTTGGGGCAGTGGATATCTACACTACCCTTTGAAACAACCATGTTTCAAACTGCTTTTAGACACTTAAGGACTTGGCAAGCATAGCTCTGTAAGGCAGGACTCTTCTTTAAACGGATGTAGGTTTGGTTTTACTATTTCAAAGGCCTTTTGAAAGTCAGAGATCAGTGTATTTCTTAAGAAGAAGAATCTACTTGATAACTTTTCTGTGTTCAATTAATTAGAAATGGAGTAGGCTTCATAACTCCGCCTACTCTTCTGTCAAAGAAACAGCTTAATTAAAAGCAATATGCCAAGATTTTTTGATATAATTGATCTTAAGCACACCAGTATAATTCACTAGCTTAGGGTGAATTATTCACAATTGGCTTTGCCCACATAAAGGGTACAAGTATTTGGGTTTGAGGATTCCCCACAATCACAGCAGCTGCCAATGAAGGAACATATGGTACAATACAGTTACGTGAAACTCTTCCCCAAATGGAGCAACTAAGCAGGGCTAAGCTTTGATTGCAGGTCAGAAATAGAAAGCGTGGCACAACAAGTAAACTTCTATGACTGGACCAAAAGCTCATGCAAGTACAATTCATCCTCAGTGGGCTAAAGTGAGTGTAGTAACTGGGGGCTATTTTATTTTTTAGTTGTTTATTGTCTGTAGATCCTTGCAGAAGCCAGTGCTTAGCTTACATTCTTGAGCTGGAGCAGTGCTAATTAGGCCACCTGTAGACCATTAGCTTGTGGTTGCCTAGTACTGACTCCCTGAAGACTTGTTGGTTTAGGAATACCCTTGGACAGCTGAGGCTGGTTGGGATCCCCATGCAATGGCTGGGCATGTGGATCTCAATCAGCTCCACCTTCAATTAGCTCTGCCCAATATTCATTTACATGTCAGATTCCCTGACCAGGATCGGGCTCAGGTGAATCTGGTTGCAAGGTTCAATTAGTGTCTGTGACTAGTGTCTTCCGAGAGGAGGTTAAAAATGAAGGCTTTTCTTACCTTCTTTGTCAAACGTTAGACCTGGAGCTGGGTACGCTACAGGGTGCTAAGTGTTTTTCCATTGGGGTAATCCCTGAACCTCTGCTGGAGGAACTGAGATTTGTGATCTGCCTTGCTGGACTGCTGAAAGCAGATTGTTTCTTTATGCTTCAAGAATTGCTGTGGATACTGTTGTAATATCCAGGGTAACTAGTTAGAGATATTAAAAACCTTTTTTTGTTTTTTGTGCACAGTGTGTTTGTATTGCTTTGCACCTTAAAATAGCACTTTTAGTTACATACCTGTGTGGTGTGTTTCTGTCTGGGGTTTGCAGAAGGCTTTTGCTAGTTGCCTTTGTGGCCCTACCAATATTAACTATGTGGGACTCCTGACTCTGGAGAGGGTTTGGATTTCTGTGCAAAGTCCTAAAGGAAACAGGGTTGACCTGTGCCTTGTGTTCCTGGATGAAGCAGGTCTGGTGGCAGCCTATCGCGGTTAAGGAGCAAGAGGAACTTGACTCCTGATTTTGTTAATATTAGTCAAAGTGCTCTGCCTGTCAGTCCTCCAGCCCAACCTCCTGTCAGGTTGGCAAGAGAGTGTTTGAGACCTGGTGGTAACTGCCTGGCTGTGGCACTACAGTGAGTAACACCATCAACAGTGGAAAGCAGCAGAAGCCATTTACTTGAAAGCTGTAACAGGCTATTTTAAACACTCAAGATCATAAATATTGTTCTACGTTCTACATACAGAGACTGATTGTTCTGTGATCTGTTTCCCTGCTACCATGGTATTGCTTTTGAAAGCTGGGATGCTGAGATCAGTTAGATCCCAATAAAAAATGGATGGAGGAAAAAAACAACATGTCCAAGGTACTGGGACAAGTATTTCAGTGACCTGAATATGCTGAACATTTTCATTTCATACTACAATAGCTACTTTACCATGATGCTTCAGTACATGTAACATTATAAAGTGTAATAGATATTCTTTTTTGTGTGTGTGTTTTAGCTCCCGGAGGGGATTTTTTATTATTTTTTATCACTACAAAAACTACAGCAGAAGAAAAGGGAAGGGGAAACTACATATACGGGATAAAGTAAAGAACCCACTACTGACTAAAAGCCCAAGAGAGGAGATCCTCCAACTAGCTTAGTTACATTAAGTCTTCCCATCATTGATCCCTTTATAAACTGAGTCAAACATTTCTAACACTTTTCCTTTAAAGCTTAATTTTAACTGTCTAGAAACAGTACCCCCGATCATCCCATAACAAAAGTCTCAAAGGCACATTTCAGAGTCCTTCAGCCCTTGAGCTTTCAGAACAGAGTCAATCTTTTCTTTTTTGTCTTTGATCTTGAAAGTGATGCCTTCTGGAAATAGCCATTTATATCCAATTGAGTTTGTCTGAAGAAAAAGCACAAGCTCTTTGTACTTCTTTCTCCGTTGTCTTACTTCAAATAGAATATCCTTTAGCGTTCTGATGGTATTTCCCCCCGCTTTCAGGGGTGTTCCAGCAACTGCTTTCAGGATTGTATCCCTCACATGCCTCTTCGAGAATCTTACCACAATTTCCCCAGGCAGATTATTTTTCTTTATGTAGCCTGAATATGATCTGTAGACCACATCCATGTTGTTAAGCAGCGCTTCCGCCTTCATTTCTGTCACTGGGGCTAGTAGTTCACTCATCACTTCTTTAAGATTCTCCCCTCTGTTCTCTGGCATGCCCTGGAAATGCAGGACCATGTTGGCCTTTTCCATTTGAACTTGCAACAGTTGATCTTCCATGGAGATTTGTTTCCTTTCCAGCTTTTGCACCTTCTTTTTCACTTTCTGTGTAGTTACAGCCACTTCCTTTACCTTCTCAGCATCTTGCTTCATTATTTGTATCAAATCGTTTATCTGGGTTTGTTGTGCAGTAATGCTTTGAGTCACTATAGACATCTGTTCCTTGAAGTTATTCAGCTGTTCCAGCAGAGGGTGCATGTAATCCACTATAGACTTTGCCACCTCACTGGTAACTTCCGATTTCAGGCTCTCAGACCCTTTCGCTTTCAAAAGTGATATTCTTTTGTATGTGTGTGTTAGTACACACCTCCAGAAGGTCTTGGGTTGAAGGAAAAGAAGTTTAATGCAAAAGTCTGTGAAACACCCTAGTAATTTACATGAAGAATAATCACAGACCACAGATGCCTACCCTGTACAACTGTAACCACTGTAATATAAATCTTAATGCAAGTTCTCTTTTCAACAAGACAATAAACGTTTTCAGCGATGACAATTAGGATCTAGCTTGACCACAATATTAGATTACAAAAGTATTCTTACTAAATAGTGGGGTTTAAATGTGTCAGTAACATGCATTTTACTTTATTGTGAAGTACAGCTAATTTATTAGAAAGGTGCTCAGTAAGGTAGTTCAGCTTTGCTTGGCAACCAGCAGAAGACTGGGTAAAGGGGGGCATGTGGGCCTGGCGAATGGTATGACATCACTTCTGGAAACTCCAGAAGTGATGTCATGACTACGAATAATAAAAAAACCTCTATGGTTTTATCCTAGTGTTTCAGCCAAGTCCTAGCAAGGTGCAGCATCTGGGAAAACCCAGAAGTGACATCACACTGCCAGATGACAGCCAGTTTTTAAATTTTGTCTCCCTCCTCTGTTCAGAAAAATGACAGGAAATGCCAGCTGGGAGCAGGGGATCCCTCCACCCCCACTGGGGTATTGGCAACCCTAGGACTCAGTGGGGCAATATTAGATATAAAAGTACAATTGTATATTCGGTCCAATCCATTCTTCAAGGAGGGCTGCATACATTGTTCTTCTCACCTCCATTTTATCCTCACAATAACCCTGTAAAGTACATTATGCTGAGAGTTACTGGCCCATGATAGTAAGTTCCATGGCAGGGGGTTGATCCTATATACAATCCTATATTGGTTCTCATTTTTATTCATAATCACTGCAATAAACCAAGATACAGAATATTAAAAAGTAGGCTAATTCAGCCATTCGCACTCCCAATTCTACTTTGCATCTGAATGGATAAAGAATAAAGTCAGTCTTATTTAAAACAAGAGAAAATATTATAATGTGCATGTGTATATTTGCTTGCAAAACAAAGTATTTCCCCCAAACACACACAAATTCCCATACTAACACCCATACTCTGTGGAGAGCGTCTACTGTTCCAATACCTCAAAACAGAAGGTTGGTGGCCAAGAATAGCTGTTCAGCATGCAACAGCAGCTGCAGATTGTCCTAGAACACAGAGATGTAGGACATGGCTCTGCGCAAGCCTGGAAGCAAATAAAAGGACTACTTGACTTACCTCAGTCACAGACAAGAATAACAAACAAGATCATCGAATGCTATTGGTTGAGGCATTGCTGGGAATGGCCTTTTCATGAAACTTTTACTAAAAGTTTGTGAAGGATCATCTAGTTGATTTTGAAGGTATGTAAATAGTTATAACAAACTTTATGAGGAAAATTTTATGAGGGGAAAAAGGGAAGCTATTCTAAAGTTCTTTCAGATGACACATAGCCATTCAAATATATTCCTTCAGTAAACACTAGAACTATGATGACCCATCTTTGAGATGCCTGAAAGAACCATCCCTTTGACAGGGCTGGAATAACAACAGGAGTGCACAATGAACACAAACTCCAGGAGGTCAGGTCACATGCTTAGCTAATTCTCGAGAAGCGAAGAATACAATAAGCGTTTCTCAAGTTAGGCCTGTCATGTTAATTGTTCCGTAAAGCTCTTTCCTTTCTGGAATCAAGAAAATACTTATCTTGCTTCTTCCCCCTCCCAACACTACACACTGTTGTGGCAATCTAAGACTAAGCACCACAACTAGCTGGGGGGAGAGGCACAGTCGCTTCCATAGCCTTTGAGGAGAGTGTGTTTAAAGATGGCTGCATGAATCACAAGGAGGCGTCTCTTGAAAACATTCCCCCAAGAAGTCCCCCAGGCTGGACCTGTCTGTTTTTAATGTTATATACTTATACATGACTGCTTGCACGTCTGTTTAAACCTTGTGACAAATAACCCCAGACTCTGAACCAGCAAGTTCTAAATTCTGAAGCATAGGCAAATATTCAGAGTTTGTTAATATATTTGCTTCTTTTGAACAGTACGTGTTACTTCTACTAGGCATGGGAAGGGCAAAGAACAAGGAACCCTCCAACCCTGAAGAAAGCTGCACCCTTTTCAAATCCTGCAGTTTCATCAGGCATTACCCACATACAGAAGGCTTAAAAATGAGGAAAAAGATTTTCAGAATGTAGAAATTTGTGTCCAGTGCCAACTTCTGTATGGTCCCAATACAATCTCAGACTCATGGAACATACAACTTGAGTTGATTCAGTATCAACTGAAATTGTCTGTTGGATGCTAATCAAAAATTTATAAAAATCTAGCTTCCACATATCAGCAATCCCCCATTAGGATTACCAGCTCCAGGCTGGGACATTCCAGGATATTTGGAGGTGGAGCCTTGGGAGAGTGAGGGTTGGGGAGAGAAGCAACCTCAGAAAGATATAATGCCAACTTCCGGTTTATGGCGACACGCTGGCAGACGCACCTCCCGGATCTCTCGGGGGTGCGATCTGCACGCTAGCGGTTGGGGGGGGATTGTTCGCTTCCCCCCCCGAACCTTTGTGGGCTTTGAAGGGTGGCCTCTTCACCAGCGCGATGCTGGGGAATTGAGGC
>NW_015171571.1:277442-282296 GCF_001447785.1 Gekko japonicus | reverse complement strand
AAAAGAGATTTAGCAAGGGGGGGACGGAATTAAAAGCATTGAAATCTATTTTAAGAACCTTACCAGAGCATGGATAGGCGTTGGGCGAATTTCAGAGACTTCAGCAAGTTTCGACAAAAGTAAACAATCCATTAAAACGGTGTGGGGAAAAGCTGAGAGAGATAAACAGCCAAAAGTGAAACCACCAGGGAGCATGAGCCCTCGACCGGAAGAGACCACTGAGTTCTCTAAACTTTTGGCGGTCTCTTTGCGCCCTCTACTGGACCAGATGACTAACATCAATCAGCAGCTGACAACTCTAAATCAGAACTTTGCAACTCAGCAGCTCCAACTGACTGAAACTACAAAAAAGACGGAGCAAACAGCTGAGAAAGTAAAGGAAATAGATGCCAACTCTAAAAAAGTCAAGAAAAAGGTGCAAATGCTGGAAAGGAAGCAAAGTTCGGATGAATCTCAACTTTTACAACTGCAAATGGAGAAAGCTAACCTGGTCCTCCAGTTCCAAGGGGTCCCTGAAGCAAAAGACGAGAATCTACAACAACTTTTGAGTTATGCCTTAGCTCCAGTTACAGATTTAAAAGCGGAATATTTTATAAGCGTAATGGATGTGGTCTATAGGGCCTAATCCATTTACATCAAGAAGAAGAATCTGCCTGGGGAGATAGTGGTTAGATTCTTGAAGAGACACGTGAGGGATTCTATCCTGAAAGCAACTACAGGAACACCCCTGAAAATTGGAGGCAACACCATCAGGATTTTAAAAGATATCCCATTTGAAATAAGGAAGAAGAGGAAGAAGTATGAAGACTTAATCCTTTTTTTACAAATAAACAGCATTTCCTACAGATGGTTAACCCCTGAAGACATCATTTTCAACTGCAGGACAAAAAAGAAAAAAATGACTTTGTTTCCAAAGCGCGGGGGTTCCTGAGATTGCAACTGGGAGAACCAGATGAGGACGCTAAAGAAGATGACAGCAAATCTAGTGGTGAACTGAACTCTGTGCCTTCCAACGAGGATTCTGCTTCAGAAAAGGGGGCGGCTGCCCCTAAACGAGAATACCAATTGAGGATTAGAAAAGATAAAGCAAAGTGAAGGCTGAAGGACTTTGAATGGTGCCTTAAAGCATGTGATATAAATGATGCTCTGGGGGGTTGTCTTTAAACAGTTAAAAATGGTTAAAAAGATAAATCTTTTAGCTTAATCAACTATGTTCAATGTAATGTAAGCATTTTAGACTAACACTTATATAAACTGATGTAATGATCTCCTATACTTGGGGTTTTAGTTAGTAGTGGTTTTCTTTCCTTTCTCCTTAGATGTAGATTTCCCTCCCTATTTTTTCGTTGTAGTTTATAGAAAATGCAATAAAAATCCCCTCCGGGGGGTAAAAAAATAGAAAGATATAATGCCATAGACTCCACCCTCCAAAGCAGCCATTTTCTCCAGGGGAACTGATATCTGTCATCTGGAAAGCAGTTGTAATTCTGGATTATCTCCAGCCCCCACCTTGAGGTTGGCAACCATAGATCCTCCTCAAACCCCACTCTTCCCAGGTTCCACTCCCCAAATCTCTAGGAATTTCCTAAACTGGAATTGACAATAGGCTTGCCAAGCTCCTGCTGGAAGTGGGGGAACCCCCGATTTGCAACACCCCTACCCGCTTTTTCGGAATCGGGGACTGGGGAAAAAAATGGTGACTGGAAAAGTGGCGTTCTAGAATTTTAGTCCTCCAAGTCTCTACGGCTATGGAAGCCATAGAGACGAGGGCTAGAGCATCATAGGCTCACTTCAGAGCCCAGTTCCCTCTATGGTGTGTGGTGGTGCATGGCAATAATTTCCCCTGCTGCCAGTGCAGCTCCAGCCCACCCAGGTCTCTGACTCAGAGTCTGAGGAGTGAGTGCTGGGCTCGGGCAGCAGCTCCGCCCCCTCGTTAGTAGCCTCCCAGCTATAGGGCACCCCCGCTCCCAGCAGTCCTCATTTGTTGCCGCTTGTTCTTGCCCTCGTCTCTCCAAACCTCAGCCCGTGCGCAAGCAGCCAGCCGCACTGCCCACCAGCACTTTGGAATGGCCAAGTCAGGACTCGGGACGGGAACCCAGCCCCTTACTGGGAACGTAAGGTTTGGGGCGGCAGCCCGGGCTCCCGAGTCCCAAGGGGTGGAGTTGTTACCCATTCCCTCCCCCCCCAGCACCCTGCCTCTCCAGGGATGACAGGCTGGACTCTCTATTGCCCCTTTAGGTTAGCTTTGCGGGGCTGGAGATGCCAATCTTTATATGGCAGGCAGGCAAAGCTGGGGGCTTCATATTGGCTCCAGTGTCCAGCCTGTGCAGAACTTTGTTTCTGACTTTCTCAAATATAAGTTTCTTAGGGTGTTGGCAAAAACTTAAAGCAGTTGCGTGGGGGGAAAACATTATTTTGCAAGCTCAAGTAGGATTGGGAGGGGTGGCTTTGAAGCTATCCCAAAAATCTCCACCTTTCTCTAAGCCTAGCATCGCCTCCAAGCCGGCACCTGGTTGCTGCTGCTTTGTTCCTCTTCCCTGCTCTTTTGCTGCTACCTCTCTAAACCCCTCTCCACAAATTCTGTTGCTGGTCCTCTCCTACCCACCCCTTTGAATGCTAATTCTCCCCCCCCCCAGTATTTTACAATTTTTGCAGCATCCTCTGGGGCAGGAACTAAGGGGGTGAAGCTAACTTGGGGGCATTACCTTGGTGTCGAAGCTGGTGCCTGCTAAAGGGCATTGCGCACACACACACACGTGTGCCAAGTCTGCCTCTTGGGGCTGCACCTCAGTGCATCTCCATACCCAATTCCACCTTCTTCTCTTCCCCACAACCGTTTCCAGCATCGAGTCCCTCGTCTGCTATCCCTCCCCTAGCAATTTCATCCCCAGCCATTACTGTTCCCCCTCTCCTTTCCCCTTCAGCACTTCTTTGGAATGGCTGCTTGATCCTGGTCTGTTCTTGACTCTGGTGCTGTCGCCCCTTTCTTTTTTGAGGTCTCTCCTCTCCCCCCTATACCTAGTCCTTAGAGGCAGTGGGTTCAGTCTCCGCCTTTCCAGGGTCTGCCAGGGCTTCCCAGGGTTGCCAGCTCTGGGTTGGATACATGGAGATTTTGGAGTAGGGTTTGGGGAGGGGGTAAGACTTCAGTGGGCTAGAGAGCCAGTTTGGTGTAGTGATTAGGAGTGTGGACTTTAATCTGGGAGAACTGGGTTTGATTTCCCACTCCTCCACATACAGCTGCTGGTGTGACCTCATGTCAGTTACAAGTTCTTTCAGAGCTGCTTTCTCAAGGCCAGTACTTGAGAGAGCTCTCTCAGCCCCACCTACCTCACAGGTTGTGGGGAGGGGAAGGGAAAGGGATTGTAAACCTCTCTGAGATGCCTTTGGGTACTGAAGGGTGGGGTATAAATCCAATCTCTTCTTCTATAATGCCAAAGAGTCCATCCTCCAAAGCAACCATTTTCTTCAGGGGAACTGATCTCTGTCACTTGGAGATCAGTTCTAATTCTGGGAGATCTCCAAGTACCACCTGGAGAGTTTAGCAATCCTTTTTACTCCTCCAACTTCTGGACCTTCAGAGTTCAACACCAACCCACCCCCATTACAGTCCTATAGCAACTTTTCTTTCCTCTCCCCCAAACTTTAAGTACTCATTTTAAGAGTTCACTGTCAGCCATGCCTTGGGTGATTTCTACCTCATTCCTAACTTCCCTTCTCTAATCTGCTCCTTCAAAGCTCCGGACCGTTTAGCCCTCCACCACCAGCAGTATTTTACTTTCCCTGAGAACTCATCTCTGTGTGACTTCTCGGCTCCAATTGGATCTGCAGAATTTAGAATATTGCTCTATTGTAATGATAATTCACATCCTGGATTTTTTCCAGCATTGTCCTCTAACCACATACACACCATGTCCTTTGCCACTGGTTTCAGTGGGTTTTCCTTGAGTTTGATCTCCTCTTTGGACTTTGTGGTTTCTGCCTTAAGCTTATCCCCATATGTGATTCATATTTGCCCCAATCTCCTGATATCTTGTTCCTCTGCTGGCTATTTCTCTTCAAGCAGCTGAATGCTTTGAGGCATATGTTGCTTTCACACATCATGAAAAATGCACTTCACAATAAAATCCACCTGCAAATTATTGCTAAAATGCATTAAAATTATGCATTTTAGCATAATTATTGCTAAAATGCATTAAAATGGATTGAAAGTATTGTACTCAGCATATGTGGACAGACTGTGTCCCTTCTCAATTCATGCTCTACATTTTCCATCTATCCTGCTACATCCTCATTATTCAAAAAGTCTTGAACACCATGTCTCTGAGCTCCTGTTAAGGCCAGGATTATCCACTCTGATCAATCACACTCTCTTTCTCATCATATTCCTGCCTGTCCTTCCCTCCTTTCTGTTCCACTCTCATTTGTTGACTGACCCTGGCCAGATAATATGAAACTTCTTAATGAATTCTGCTTCAAGAGTTTCACACTGAAGTCTCCATTTGAAGTTATTTTATTGAAAGATTGAGGCTTTCATGGTAGCAGTGCTTTGTCAAGGAAGACTGAAATGTTCCCCCACTGGTTTCTGAGTATCATGATTTCTAATGTCAGATTTGCATCCATTTTTTCTTTTCCATAGGCAACAGCCTATTTGTCCAAGCAGAACGGCATTGCGTTGATCCATTATGGGATATATTACCTTGAAAAATGAACGAATGAACCAGAGACAATACCGCTGAACAGGGATCATTTCGTAGAAAAAGAGCTAGGGGAACTCATTAGCATAACTCATTAGCATATGCCACACCCCCTGACATCACCGGAAGTGTGTCATAAGGCCACACCCCCTGACCACCG
>NW_015171571.1:240726-276983 GCF_001447785.1 Gekko japonicus | reverse complement strand
CAAGCCCCCCGCCTCCAACGGTCCTGGCTGCCGCCGCCGGCCTTGCGGCTCCACTGCCGAGCCCCATCAGGGGCCTGGCGGTGGACCTGCAAGGCCGGCGGGAGTGCGAGGAAGCCCCGTCAAGGTCCTCCCTGGCCCCAGGCAGGCAGGGGTGGGGAGAGGCGGGGAGGAAGCAACTAACCCTCCCTCTTCTCCTGCCTCCTCCTGGCTGACTGAGGGCCAGAAGCGGGGCGGCCAGAAGCAGGGGGCGGGGCTTCGTCATGTGCCCCGCCCCCGCACCTCACCCGGGGGAATGGCGATCCCCCCGCGATCCCCCCGCATCGACCTCTGCCACTGAAGTTATTAGGTCATGTGAGCATGTTGCCTCAGTGTATTCCCAAATTGTCTTTTTTGTTGCTGTAAAGTTTATTCCTTTGGCATATTTCTGGAATATAAAAGCATAAATACCCTGTTTTCTACAAGCAAAAGAGAGCTGTTGATTATTGCACCCTGTGCTAACACATACAGCTGCCTTATACTGAATCAGACCATCAGTCCATTGAGGTCAGTATTGCCTACACAGACTGGCAGTGGCTCTCCAAGGTCTCAGACAGAGGTCTTTCATCTCACTTACTGCCTGTGTTGTTCAGCAGTGGAATCAGCTGCTTAGGGAGGTGGTGAGCTCCCCTTCACTGGCAGTCTTTAAGCAGAGGCTGGACAAGCACTTGTCAGGGATGCTCTAGGCTGATCCTGCATTGAACAGGGGGTTGGACTAGATGGCCTGTATGGCCATCTAGAGGGTAGCCCCCTGCATCAGAGTAGATATTTAAATTTGAATTTTGAAAGAAGGAAGTGACTTCAGAGGAAGAGGCACGTTAGGGAGTGTGCCCAGAAAGTGACATGACAGGGAGAGGTGGGGTTTTGGTGCAGTGTGCTGGAAGTGACATCAGAAGGGGTGGAGCTTGGGAAGTGATATCACAGGATGAGTCATCACAACATGATGTCACATCCTATCTCATGGTTCCACCCCCAAAGTCCTCAGATATTTCCCAAATCGGACCTGGCAACCCTATCTTCTTCCCACTCAACAGCAAAATTACCTTTATCAGTCTCTCTGTCTTAAGCTTCCCCCTCCCCTGGCAGTCTCTCTTTGGGAAAACTATGGCCCAATTGTGTGGTGCTGGCCACTGGGACAGGCCCGCTTGCATGGTAGGAACCCTCAAGGACTTGTGAGGTGGTACCTCAGTTTCCCCTGCAGCCCCTTCCCCACACTTTCTTTCCCTCCCTCAGACAACCACCATGTCCTCTCCCCTTTCCCTGCCTCATTCTCTCCTTTGCAACCATTCACCAACCTACCTGTTTTGTGCCTCCCATTTTCAGCTATATTACTTATTTACTTCATTTATACCCCACCTTGTTCCACAGTGGTGACCAAAGCAGCTTACATTACTCTCCTCCTTTTTATCTACACAAAAACCTATGAGGTGAGTTAGGCAGAAGGTATATGACTGGTCCAAAATAATCTACCGAGCTTCAAAAGCAATATTTGAACCTGGTCTCCCAGACCTTACTCTGAAGCTTTATTTTATTTATTTATTAATTAAATTTCTACCCCGCCCTCCCACCAAAGCAGCTCAGGGCAGCTTACAAGCAATTTAAAACCAAAATTCGGTTAAAATCAACACTATCTTTCATAGGGTTGCTGCTGTTGAACAGTACCAAGCAACCAGGCATAATTGAGTCATGAAGTCAGCTGGTATCAAGTTATGAGAGGTTGCTTCCAGGCCTAGTATTACCAACCTCCAGGATGGACCCAGAATTACACCTGAATTCTAGATGCAGACATTGGTCCCCTAGAAGAAAATGACTGCTTTAAAGAGTGGACTCTATGGCATATATCCAGTTGTGGCCTCTCTCCTCCCCTGACCCTGCCTCCTCAAACACTGCCACAAAATCTCCAGGAATTTCCCAGCTTGGAGCTGTCAACCCTAGCCAGGCCTTGCCCTGATGAGTACTCCCTCAAAAATCAAAATTGTCCTGGAAAGGGCCCTGTCCCCTCCCCTTGCCTTTCTTCTCACATAAACCCAGCCTGGAATACTGCAGTTGCCTAGCAACAGCCACTGAAAGAGTCCACTGCTTAAAGCTACAGGCACTCCTTTTATTATTTTCGTATTTTTTAAACTTTCCCATTTTTATTCTTAGATTTCACATTTTTTCTGAAAACCTGGGCCCCTTTTCAGGTTTGTAGAAATATCTATCTTGCACATTCACAGCTCCAGTCATTGGATTTAGGTATCCAAAGATTGGTTGACTTCGCTACTGGAATATAAGATCGCAGCACTTCAGTCTCAAGAAATGATGTTCAGCATTTTCCCCTCAAGTACGTGACCTCTATGCATTATCGTTCTAGTAATGTTAATGATACTAATAGCATTACAACATTATTAGTTAAGTATTTTTGCTCTAACATGCAATTTTCCCACGAAGAATAAGAGCTTATGAAAAAGCGGCTCCTCTGGTATCTTTGAAGCTTATTTAAAGAGACATTCCAAGATCTATAATTACAGTATTCCCTGCAGCTGACAATTCATTGCAGCAGACTATATCCCATAATGAAAATGTTTCTTTTTTGCAGGTGGTTCAACAAAAACTAGAACCTTATATGGCCTAGCTATTTCAAAAGCTAGAGGATTATTGAAGAGCCACCAATGACAGTTAGATAATATAAATGTATCACTGTTGTTAGAAAACATGACTGTTGTAACTTAAATAGCACTTTCAGCATATAATTCTTTTAACATTTCTGATTTCTGCCATTATTTTAATCACTAATATTCCAACTAATATAACAACTAAAGAGCAGCCACTACGGCTGTTCGAATACCACCATGGCCGGAGTGAGCTCCCGGTCTTTATCCCAGCTCCCGCCAACCCAGCGGGTCGAAAGCTAATTAACATCTAACGCAAGTAGACGAATGGGTACCTGCCCTTAGATGGGTAGGGGGCACCCACCTCTGATGAAAGAGGCATGGTGGTGGTGCGGATGGCATGGCGGTACAGAGAGCAACAAGTGACGGCGTGGCGGCGGCGGCGAGTGCTGGCGGAGCTGAGGGCGGTGCGGAGCGGAGTAGAGCAGAGCGATCCCTGGTGGCCGGAGAGAACACCGAGCGGCGGCGGCGGCAACGGCGGCATCCTGGAGGCGCACAACGAATGACACAGGCACGGCGGTGCCTGAAGGATGAAGCCGGCCGGGAGCGTGCAGGAAGCCGTGTGCGTGTGTGGAGCTGCCGGAGTTGCCGGAGAGAAATGTCGGAGCCAGAGGAGACGCTGAGCCAGCGGCTGAGATCAAAAAGACGCCGAGCCGTGCCGGGGAAGCAGGAAGAAGCACAGATACCACTGAGGGTGCTGGTAGGAAGTCCCACCCCCAACTCTAGATGTGGCCCAAGATAGGAAAAAGCAGTTCTTAGAACGACCAAATATGTGAACCGCCCAGAGACCCCTTCGGGGGTTAGGGCGGTATATCAAATCTAAGGTATAAATAAATAAATAAATAAAATAAAATAAAATAAATTTTAGCAGTGGGATAACTGAGACAGAGAGATGATGAGTTATCAATGGCCACCTAAGCTCGTCTGGAGCTAAGTTGGAATGTAAAGACGGCCAACTGGTTGACACTGTATCTTGCACTTTATACTCTATATAAGAAAGTATCTAAGTTTTGCCATATCTAAGGCAAAGCCTCATAATACTCTCTCTGGGGTATTGCTCACTATCACTTCTAAAACCAAGTTGGATGTAAAACATGAAAGCCTACTTTCCCTGCCAGCTCTCTGAATTACCTCTTAACTAAATCAAATGAAGAAAAGGAGGTAGTTTAACTAAAAGAGATATAAAACACTCAGTGGTGGAATGTATGTATAAATTAACGTTCATCAGGACTAAAGAAACATAATACATTTATGTCAGGTATAATGACTGCATTCTAAGGTACTTCTCAAGTGCCACAATTTAGAACTCAGCTAATGCATGGTTAGAAAATCTGGCTTTCAGCATGTAACATTTAACCACCTGCATAAGAGCACAACTGAATGAAGTTTTGGATTCCCACATTCAGGTTGTAATAATATGGCTGGTCTATTTAACCTAATCCACGATTCAGCTTGCAGACAATGAAGGATTTCAGACAGCCTATCTATTCCGTTTCAGGAACTGGTTACTAATGTTTTTCCCCTGTCATGTCAGACAGACCAGTTTTAGTAACTGCCTGTTAACAGAATATATTTACCTGTTCATACAATGCTGGTTGTCTCCCATTTGGGAAGCGTGTTTGAGGCGTTGTTGATGAAAACTGCTTTCTTCAGGTCTTCAATCCCTTCTTCCGGATCTGAATCACTACAGTGGGCTGTGTAAAATGCCCTGTAGCGCTTCCTTCAGTGACGGGTTTTTCGCGCCCTTTCCCCCCGGCACACAATCTCTTTTTTAAATGTTCTATTGGGAGCGCTATAACACTATAATAGGATGTCAAATCAACGTCATAGCGCTCCCGATAAAATGTTTTTTAAAACCCTCTCAGGGAGATTTTTTCCGGCCAAAAGTGCCGGTGATCTACCACCATGAAAACAAAGTTTCAAATTAGTTTCAAATTAGATTTTAACCCACTAAAGTTGGGTTCCACCCCCCCATTTATAATGCACCTTCAAACAAGCATCAAAAAAACCCCAAACACCTGTCCAGCAAACCAGGAGACCAAGTGGGGCTGGTGATCTACCTCTGACCCCTCCGCGATCTACTGGTAGATCACGATCTACCTGTTGGACATACCTGCATTAGGAGAAGGCTCTTTTTATGCACAAGGAAGCCTCCACCCTTAACAGAACAGAATCACAGGGTTCAACAAAAGCTTGGTTTCAGACATCACTGAATGGGAAAAAATTATAAGTGATACACTGCTAGAGATGTAGAGTTTTCAGAAATTTTGAACATGTGGAGAGGAGATACTTTTTCTCCCCTTGGGAAAAAAATTGAGGAAAAACTGAAATACTTATTTTCTTCTCAACCCTTGAATTTATAACATTATTTTAATGTAAAAAGCATCAGTTAAATCTTAGCATATGAAGGCTGAAATGTTTATGAAATATAGCGTACAAATGCTCCCCCCCTCCAACTTCAGCTCATGTACCCAATGTCATCATAGAATACATATCTTAGTCTTTGCCATATCATATAGTCACAATAGGACTATCAAATATGCTGTTATCCATAAAACCAAAAACAGGGGAACTCTCAAACAGTGTTCTACTACCCACATCAAGTTGCAGCTGACTTATGGAGACCCTGTAGGGCTTTCAAGCCAAGACAAAAACAGAAGTAGTTTGCCATTGCCTGCCTCTGCACAGCAGCTCTGGACTTTCTTGATGGTCTCCCATCCAAGTACTAACCATGTAACCAAGTAACTAAATATGTATTACATATTTATAGTTATGCAATATTTATGTATGATTGGCTGGGAAGGAGATAGGGTTGCCAACTCCAGGTGGGAAATTCCGGGAGATTTGAGGGATGGAACCTGGAGAGGGTGAGGTTTGAGGAGGGGTGGGACCTCAGACAGGCACAATGCCATAGACTCCACCCTCCCAACCAGCCATTCCCTCCTGGGGAACCACTGTTGCCAATCTCCAGGTGAGGGGTGGAGATCACTCAGAATTACAACTGATCTCCAGGAGGGAGGGGGGAAGAGATGCAAGGCTGAAATCAGAGGGGCAGATAATGGCAGGTTGATGCTTGGCTGGGAAGGAGATAGGGTTGTGAACTCCAGGTTGGGAAATTCCTGGAGATTTGAGGGGTGGAGCCTGGAGTGGGTGAGGTTTGAGAAGGGGTGGGACCTCAGACAGGTACAATGCCATAGACTCCACCCTCCAAACCACCGATTTTCTCCTGGGGAACCATTGTTGCCAATCTCCAGGTGTGGGGTGGAGATAACTCAGAATTACAACTGATCTCCAGAAGGGAGGGCAGAAGTCAGCTGCAGCCAGAGGGGCAAATAACAGTAGGTTGATGGTTAGCTGTGAAGGGGATGGGGTTGCCAACTCCAGGTTGGGAAATTCATGGAGATGTGAGGGGTGGAGCCTGGAGAGGGTGAGGTTTGAGGAGGGGTGGGGCCTCAGACAGGTACAATGCCATAGACTCCACCCTCCAGACCAGCCATTTCCTCCTAGGTAATAATTGTTGCCAATATCCAGGTGAGGGCAGGAGATCACTCAAAATTACAACTGCTCATCAGGTAGCAGAGATCAGTTCCTCTGCAGAAAATGGTGGACTCTGTGTCATTATACCCTGCTGAGGTCGCCACAGTACATTGATGCTGAGTGCCCAAGGCCTTGGCACTCTCTCAGAGCCTGTTTCTAGATCCCGTTGTATTTATTTCCACAATGGGGCTTATTCCTAGTTATATATAAAGGAGAGATAGTGCCATTTAAATAGCCTTCCTAATATTACAAAATAACTGAGTAATATATATATTTTAAGCAATCGGAGTCATTTAAATTGTAGGCTTCAGCTCACATAGTCATCTCTTATTGGCATCCTGTGCCAGGTGAATGACGTATTTAATACCAGTAAAATGTACTAGATGACTGACAGACAGACAGACAGACGCCTGTTGCACTTACCAAGAGGGATGCCTTTGGGGTACTTCACACAATAGGTCAGCAATATACACAACCTGACCTTGGCAATACTTAATGCAGAATAATGGCTCATACAAAACAAAACAATCGTATATAGATACAGCTGGGAGCACTTCTTCCAGCTACAGACTACAGAAGCATACCACTGGATGACACAATGTGTTTCTCTATGCGAGTATCATAGACAGCTGTTAGATTGCTTACAGGAGAAAAGTACTATGTACACGTCTCCTTTGACAAGTCCCCAAATAACCATTCCAGCTTCCTAAGCCTCAGCACCAAATGTTTAAATGCCTCAGAGTTAACCCTAGACTGTTGTTGTTGTTGTTCAGGCAAGTCCGACTCTTTGCGACCCCATGGACCACATCATGCCAATCAACCCTAATAGCCTTAGATTAGACACATCATTTTGCATCTTTTTTCTTTATGCAGCCTAGCTACTTAAGAGGACAATATTCTCAGTTAGTTCCCATATCAAATTATTGTCAGTAATTAAAGCTTTAACTGTAGGGTCAGCATACCCTAAGCACAGTTGCCTTGTCCTTGAGCTGCTTGCAACTAAATCAAAACAGAGGCTGGAAACACAAGGCTAAATCCAAGGTTCATCAGAGTCCATCATTCAGCATTGTAGGGAGACATAATAGCTGTAAGGAAATGAAATCAGATGCCTGCCATCCTGTTATCTATCTACCAAGGCCAGTTCAGAATCTATTTATGGAAGTAATAAGCACACACACTTCTCAGAAGTAGGTTCCATATCTGCTTTCTTCAGCCAGTAAAATAGCAGCAATAGATGCAACACAAAATACACTGCCTAGAGGGTGTGGGATTCAGGTGAAGACTGCATAGTGATTGTTTTGGGGACGTTTCAGCACCAAGCTAGAAGTTTATTTAAAACATTTTAATGCTGCCTTTCCACCCAACTTAGGGTCCCCAAGGTAGTGAATAATCAAAAAATGCTGCACCACCATACACACACACACACACACACACACAAAATTAGAAACAACAATTAAATAAAACACATAAATAGGAAAGAGAGTTAGTGAGGGATGACAAACAAAACAGAAAAGTCTTCACCCACTGTTGGAAGACAATGATAGAGGTCGACAGATGACTCTCTCTTGCCACCCATATAACACCAGTCAGATGACAAGGGTACCTGGAGCAAGTCCCCTGAAGATAAGTGTTGGGTAGGTTTATATGAGAGTAAGAAGAAACATCAGAAATTATATAGAAATATCAGTACCACATCAAAAGGCGCTAAAAGCATCTAGTCTTCTCAACTGAAATCCCTAGGTATTATAATAATTCTGAAGGCCACTTCATACATGTCCTATATGTGCAAGTTAGCCATGAACTGGAGTGCAGGTATCCCATGCACCACTCCCAACTGTGCATCTAACCCACAATGAGAACTAGGACCTACAAGCAATGATGTAAGTGGGACCTTCATTCTTGTTACACAGCATACAGAAAATGGGAACACAGGTAAGTTGTTCACTCCAACAATCCTGTGCATAAATACTTTCTGTGTCTAGGCCACATGTGAATTAGCTCTGGAAAAATATATATTTTGAACATTCCAATTATTTCTGAGAAGTGTTTGCCTTGTGGCTTAGACAAGTGGGCAGATGAAAGAAGCCTGTGTAAAGCTGATACACTATTTGATGTTATGTTTTTAGTACTAATGATGAAGAGGTCAATGTGGTTTCAAAAGAAAAAATGGCAGGAAATACTATGTCCTTCTACTAGTCCTACTGTAGAGACTGAAAGGTTTTGCAATGCACAGCAGAGTGTGGAACACCATGAGTACTGCCAAAATACTGTAGATCTGTAGCTGGCTACTGTTGCCCTATATGACTTTTACCATCTGCTATTGGTGAGTGTATGGGTCTGTGTGTATAAGTGAGTTCTCCAGATATGCCTGAAGCTCAGCAGACAAGGACAAACCAGCCAACATTCTTGCAAAAAGAGAGAGAATGAAAGAATAAAGGAAAGCAAAGTCAGAGATACTGTTGAAATATAAAATGGCAGGAATGAGGAATCACTCAAAGCCCTTCATGTGCTTGTTCTACATGATGTGTCAACATTATGTCAGGGACTAAACATTTGAATCAGCCCTTATTGTCTAACTGCATCCATCTGCACAAAACCAGAATCCCTATTTTCCAATTATCCAAATTTGATTTGCACTTCCCTTGTAGCCTCATTTTAACATAATCCAATGATAGACTACATCTGTTTATCTGAATATTGTTGATTTCCCCTCTATTCCTGCTTCAGTCCTTTTAAAAAAAAGGCAGTTAGGCTGCATTAACACAGAAGGAACCTTTGTGCCTAAGGATATTTAACTTATATATTCCTCAATAGTAAACTTGCATTTAGGTGTTATGGGACTTGAACCCAGTTCAAAGGAGTACGATAGGAAGCTTTATTCTCTCTGATGTTGCATTTCAAACCAAGGGAACAGATCTGCTACACCCTAACCCAGTTGATCCATTACAGACAAATACACCGCAGTAAATCTTCAGCACTATTGAAGTTTTTAGAGCTTGTGCTATATTTAAACATGAATTTAAGCTTTTTGGTGCCCTTGTTTTGATGGGGCTGTTCCTTCCAGCCTGTTTACAATGATTTATTCACACTGCTTTATTGAAATAAATAATCTGAATTGGGAAACAAACAATGTTATTAGAGAATTAGGGATCACGTTAGCAAAACAACTGTCTTTCATGTATGTGTGATTTTGAAAAAAGTTATGGTTTATTAATCATATTACTTTCAGACTTTTTTCCTGTTATAATTTGGTTATGCCAATAAAGGTTGTTTGTTTAAAAAAAATCATATTACTTCCTTTACTCTGACATCAGAATTAGATGGCTGTTTCATATTCTGGATCAGATTAGCTCTGTGCTACTGTGCAAAAGGCCCAGGAAAGGCTTCCAGTAGGCTTGCCAAGTCCCCCCGGGGGGCAGGGAAACCCCCGCCCCAGAGGCCCGTTCCCAGCCGCCGGCAGATCGGGCCCCGGGGGGAACCCCACCCCCAAAGTACGCGACATGCACGTCACCCGGAAGTGACGCGACCACGCCGGGTACTCTATGGTTTTCCCTCGGATAGTCATGGCCCCGCCCCCAGCGTGCCCGCGTCACTTCTGGGTGACGTGGTTGCGGCGCACACGCGCAAAGCGCATGCGCACACTCCAGGAGTGAGCCAGGAGTCCCCCGCTGCAGCAACAGGTAGGACTTGGCAACCCTAGCTTCCAGGTCCTTCTTGGCAACCAGCACGGGGGGGAGGGGCTTACCAGCAGTGGGGGAAGACCTAGGCCACTCTCACAGTAACAATGTCAGTGATGCAGGGACGTCATTTCTGGTGCATACTGGTGGTCAGAAGTGCACTGGATATTGGTTGGCCTGCAGGGACAATTAGATTAGTGGTCCTGGTTAACTGTATGAGCTGGGCGGTGGGCTTTTGATGCCACTTCCTGCATTCGTAAAGCCTATGGGCCAAGGAGGAGAGCATAATAAGATTGCAGATGCACCATGGGACAGAGCATAATAGGGGTGTCGACCTCCAGGCCTGGAAAACTACCAGAATCACAACTGATCTCCAGACAACAGAGATCAGTTCCCCTGCTTTGGAGGGTGGCGTCTATGATGTTATAACCTGCTCTTCCCCAAACCTTGGCCTCCCCAAGCTCCACTCCCAAATCTCCAGCAATTTCCCAACTCAAATTTGGCAACCCTAGAGAGTAAAGAGGTAAGGGGGATGGTCTGAAGAGTAATATAAGAAGGTGAAGAAGCAAGACAGGGTTGGTGACCGCTGCAAGGAGGAGAAGGGAATTGCAAAAAGGTACGGAGAGTAAAGTAGCAAGGAGACTGAGAGAGGAAAGGAGCAGGCTGAAGCTCAGAGGGTGGAAGGGACTGGTCAGGGGATGGAACCCATAGGGAAAGCCCACAGTCCAAGCAAGGGGCGGGTGTGGGTGTGACAGGCACACATTATCACATCTGTCATTATATCAGCCTGTAGGGTCGCCAGCTGCCTGGAGAAAGCAATGTCTTGTCCCTTAGATGAGGTTGAAAGGATGTTATTTACCAGGTGATGTTATTTACCTCTATGCCATGAGAAGCCTCAGCAGTCCATTTCCTCATATTAAACCTCCATTAAAGGGAGAGAACATTTTCTTCAGGCCTGTTGGCAAGGTAATCAAGCAGTACAGTACCGCCCACCTCCGGCCATGCTTTAAAAATTATTTGCTCACTGGCCAGTCTTCCAAAGTTTTAGTTTATGAGCAAGTCCAGTTACAATTCTCAAAAGCTGTTTTTTCACAGCTTCCCCAGAACAAGCAAACAAACAAAAAAAAATTGGTTGATTGGAGGGTAATGACAGTGCTTGAATAAACAATTCTACAACTTTTGAGATATCCATCTTCAGCTTTAAAAGCCAGATTTATTTTTCTAGCTATTTTAAGCAATACTATTTTCTACATTAACAAACCTGGTTGACCCTAAACAGCTCCTGTGCTGGATGCATGTAGAAGTAGCTGTTGAGCTGAGAAGATAGGCAGGCACCGTAATGGCCATCAAATGCAGCTATGGGCTAATTCAGAGGACAGAGGCACACATTTGGATAATCAGATTTTGCTCAGGCTCAGATGAGGAACACAGTTTACAGTAAGGGGCATCCAAGACATGAAGTTGCACTGGTACTACAGATGCATGGTGCAAACTACCAAGCACTGCTAATTATCTTCTTTAGTAGGGGCTACAGCCACAGCTTCATGCTGGGGGGAAAGCCTATATTCTGGGTGCCCATGGAGCTGGGGAAGTCATTTTTATATGTTGCTTGGTTTGGATCTCTGTGGTGCAAGGGAGGGTCAGAAGGAATCAGAAGGAGCCCTGACATCACATAGACTGTCAATGACATCTGTGTCACGAAGTGACTGAAGTGGCCCAGCTATACCTGGCAAAGTAAGGTTTAGGAGCAACTTTCATCTTATTACAACAGCACTGGAAAGACAGGTTTATCCATACATAGAAGGGAGGGTTTACGAAGAATAGAAAGGTACAATAAGGGTTTATGAGTAATTGAGTTAATGCTATTTATGTGGGTGTGCTGGGACAGGAGTAACGATTGCTGCTGTAAAAGAATGAAGCACTTATTTTCCTTCAAAGGTTAAGAAAAGGCACTCCAGATGGGCAGTGCTCTGAAGGTTTCATCAGGTTCTAGATTACTTCGGCTCCTACCATTTGGCCCGGCAGAGGAAAAACTCCGTATCTAAGCTGATAAAAGTACTGACCAAGCAAAAATGTAAAAGAAGTGAGCCAGCCTCTCTTCTGCTTCAGTGGGCTGCCAGCCAAGTTTCAGATGAAGAAACAGATTACAGTTCCATATCCTAATCTGCTTATCTTCTCTGAATTTTAATAGCCAAAGCTTTCATTTGTCATTTTTCATAATTAATGTTATTGCAAATTTCTCTTCTCTACTTTCTGGAATACTACATACAAAATATGAAAACCCAATGCAAAATAAACACTCTGTCTATATAAAATGAGTTCCTGTCTCTCTCTCCAATTCCCTATCACCTTTACATTTCAGAACAATAAGGCTACAGTATACTTAGATGTTCATAAAAGAACCCCCCTCCCCTTCTAGATAAACAATACAGTTTGTGGTTAAAAACACAATCAAACACTATCATTACTACACAGGCATCAGATGCTAAACCTCTGTGATCACCACCGACATCCCTGCCATACACCAAAGGGGGATGGATGGGCCTTTTCTTAGTTTGATTTTTTTTCTTCAGCCCTTAGAAAACAATGTTATTGTTTAGAGTTCCAGCTCACATTTGTCCTTGTTGTCAACTGAGGAAAAATTATTTCCCCTCATTCATGTCTAGTCAGTAAACAGGAGAAAGAATTGCCTTGGAATTCCTGTGGCGATTTTAACAAATTCATTTAATTTAAAACATTTCAACATGACAAGAGCTGAAAGACTCATTACAGAAGCCAAGCACAAGGTTGTTAGTTCTGCCCCAGGCATTTACAATAAGCATGTATGTGGATGCATCTTATGATTTTAAGGCTGTGAACATATCATACCCATATCTGTAAAAAGCTTTCCAGAATGCTTATTATACTCAAATACTATTGTTGGAGAGTTTTTAAAAAAGGTTTGATTCAACAGCTTCAAACAGAGTTCAGTATTAAAATGATATCTAGATTAACAGATAGGAATATGGAATTGAAGGGCCTGTGGTAATTAATGATCTGCTTCACATGATGTCAACAATAGTAAGCAAGTCACCTGAATACCTACAGATTTCCTCCTCCCTTAGTGAATACTGATTTAAAGTCCTGCTGACACATCTAAAAGTCAGAAAAGTGACATGAACAATCTTTTCTAAAATAAGGGACATCCGTTATATGTTGTGAAACTGGGATAATGTAAAGTAAGAGGCTACTTCCAGATCATGCTTCAAAAGTAAGTAGTGCCCAAGCTTTGTCACACAGATATCTCCAACCTGATATAAACAAACTTTTTCAAGCTTGTTACCCAGGATACTGCATGAGTGCTAGCCAAACAAACTAGCTAAAAAGCCATTGGGATTAACATGAATACAAAGTAGCACCACCAACCTCCAGATGGGGCCTGGAGTTCTCCCGGAATTATAATGGATCTCCAGACTATGGTGATAAATTCCCCCTGAGTAAATGGCAGCTTTGGAGGCTCCACTCCTAAATTTCCAAGAATTTCCCAATCTGGAGTTGGCAAACCTAATACAAAGCCTTTTTAAAAAACAACTGTAGAGCAGCTGATTTACATGACTGGGGATACCTGGCTTTCTTTCCTAACAAGCCCTAATCCTCATGCGCCCACCTGCCCCACTCACTACAGGAAGAGACAGGGGGAGATATGCTGAAGCAAGCAGGCACAGAATCACTGATGAGGGCACTCAGGGACCCAAACTGGGGCAGGTGCAGAGACATGGGTGTACCACAAGCTTAGCTGCCACAGCTGGCAGACATAGACTTGGGTGAGCACAAACCTGGGTGGCTAAAGTCACCACACCTGAGTCAGGTAGGAAAATGTGCCTGGCCACCACCACCCTGCAAGCTGGGTGGGTGGGGAGCTGCCTGCTCTTTTCATTCATCCTTTATGAAATGGGCTGGGTCAGGTGATGGGCCAAGTTGCTGCAAGACCAGGCAGGCAATGAGCTGCAACTGCAAGCCGGTTGGGTGTGGCATGGTACCTGACCATGGTGGTGAAGGAGCTCTGAAGGGAAGAGGGCCAGATGGGGTGGAGTCAGGGTCAGAAAGGTAGCTGGCAGTCACCAGCTCTTCCCCCCTCATGAGTTATTGGGGGGGGAGACTGGGCAGGCAAAGACAATGTGGGGGGGGGAAGGCGGACTGGGCAACAGAACGAACTGCTGTGGCTCCAGACCAGCAAGAATCCATGCTGTCCTGCAAAATAGGTAGGTGTGGAGCTGGCAGAGGAAAAGGCTGAACAGTAGTTGTGGGCAGTGGAAGAGCCAGCAACAGAGAAAGCAGAAGTGGCAGTTGGTCACCTGTTCCCCTGATCTCTCCTCATCCCTCCCTCCTTATTGGGATACGAGAAGTAAGATTTCTTACTTCTAAAACAAAAGATTAATGTTCAAGTTAAACCTTTGAGCTCCTTCTCAAGGTGTCTTCTGATATAGGGCTGCTAACTTTTCAATGCGCCCTTGCTCCTGTGTCTTTAAGAGTAGCTTGCCTGTATCCGATCACCAGGTTGCCAACCTCCAGGTGGGGCCTGGAATTCTCCTTGAATCTTCAGACTACAGAGATCAGCTCCCTTGGAGAAAATGTCAGTTTGTGAGGTGGACTTTATGGCAACATATCACCTCCCCTTGGGAAAGATTGAAGGTCAAAGAAGACGGGGATGGCAAAGGATGAGATGGTTAGACAGTGTCATAGATGCAACGAACATGAAGTTCGGAAGACCGGAAGGCCTGGTGTGATCTGGTCCATGGGGTCGCGAAGAGTTGGACTCGACTGTGCGACTGAACAACAACAATCACCTCCCCAGGCTCTGCCCCCAAATCTTCAGGAATTTCTGACTTGAGCTGGCAACCCTAAGCAACACCATTAAGAAAAATTAAAGTACTATTTTCTTAAGTGGAGGCAACAACAATTCCCCCTTTCTGGTGCAGCCTACTCAACCCTCTAAAATGTTGTTCCTCCAGATTAGAGATCCTTCAGGAACAACCCAGTGGAGATCTGAAGGAGGAGGAATTGGCAGAAATTGATGCAACCTTATATAAGAGTACTGGCACTTTCTGAAACAAAAAATAGCTAACAAAAGTTATAAATAAACAGGACTGCCAACCTCCAGGTTGGGCCTAGAGTTCTCCCGGAATTACAATAGATCTTCAGATCATAGCAATCAGTTCTCTTGAAGAAAATAGCTGTTTTGGATCACAGACTTTATGGCATTATTCCCTGTTGAGGTCCCTCCCTTCCCCAAACTCAGTGACGGGAGCATAAATTACCAAAGGTAACAATTAAAATCAGAAGGCGGAAAAGGAACTTAAAAGTCAGCAAAACAATTAAGAATGTCTGCAATGTTTTTCCTTGTCACCAAAAAGGTTAACTGTTTTGATGCCAAGAGGATACCAAGGGAAGGAGTAATGACAGTAAAGACCCCTTCCCTACTTCATAAAGTGGGAGCACACACAACAATGCCTCTGGAGATTATTTTGGTAGACAGGCAGGTTCATATAAAACCAGGCAATTCTATAAATGATCTAGCTCCAGATGGGACATAAAGGACGATACCCCCAGCAACCAGTCTTCATCTCTGTCTTGTAATAGTGCACGTGTTGCTAGGCACTGAATCAAAGCCACATTCATAGACACTGTTGCTCTTATGTTACTGGAATGTGTTTTTAATCTCTCAAGAAAATCACACATCAAAATCTATGCCTCACTACTGAATTTTATCTCTAGTAAGCATGGCGACGATATCAGTCTCTGTGTATTTTACAGTCCATACTTTTGCTCTGTCGCAGTTTAGAATCTCATCCGATTCATCAAATTGTTTAGCTGGTGCTTCTTAAGGGTTTTATGAATTAATATTGCACTGAAATTGACAGATGTTATGAACTGTATCATATTTTAAATTTTTGTATGTTTTAGGACTGCTCTGACCTGTCCTGAGCCTGCTGTGCACACTTTAAAAAAATCAAGTCAATAAATAAATAACTTGATTTGGAGCAGGAAAAATGGTATTTTGCAGGTTCCAGCATTGTCATGCCCCCATCTGCTGACCAGCAGATGCATCAACACCATGAAAACACCAGATCAAGCCACCCTTTAAAGGGGGTAGGTAGTCTTGTAGAAACTTCTTTTCAAAGCGCGCAACCCAATAAAGGAAGCAAAGTCCATACAAGAGTTGGAAACTAAGCCAAACAAAATCACAAAGGCTCTGTGGCTAACTGGTCTGTTGGCTTCAAACAGTATTATTTACAAGAATATCATTTACCATTTAGGATTATAACTACTAGAAACTGGAGTAGCTTAAGGCTGTTCTAAGGCAGGTAGAAGAAACTAATACTTATGTCATTTGAAAAATTATTTTGCAGGCACATTTTAAAGAATGTGGACATGCGCTCTGAAATGTACAGCCTGTAGAAGTTAACTTTACTGGAACCAAAGTAGCAGACACTGAAACAAACTGGCCCTAGATAAACATTAGAGCTGTGTAAATATGAGCAAGTCAAACTCTCCAATTAATTGTCTGACAAGGGTAAATAAATGGTCACCAAGTCAATAAAAAAACCCTGAACATTATGAAGTCCTACCTCCTTGTTAAACATCAAACAAAAATCTGACAGCTAGTTTTCATGCCTCTGGAACATTAACAAGGAATTTTAAACTTAACATTGTCGAATACCCTATCCAGAGATGCAAAAAAGAATTATAACAGTCCAATCCATGTTCAAGTCCCTGGGTAAAGGTACCAAATTGGTTGCAGGTAATCTAAATCTTACAAATCATGCATGGAGCATGGCTACAGATGTTAAATCAAGATTTTATCCAAGCAATGGTCTGTGAATTTTAAAGATAAACAACAATTGTGTGGTATCTTAAAGACTCACAAAACACTTTTTAAAGTTTAGATTCCTTCCAGAGCCTAGTTTGAAGGCAGCTGTGTTTGGGGCCAGATGTTTTTAGAGGAATTGAACCCACATTTTTATATAATAAACTATAATAATACAACATATACTATCTCCAACAGCAAATTTCACACAGCTTTAGTTTACTTAGTAGGTTGGAAAGCTCTGATTTCTCTATTTTAATCCCTTAATTTCATCTGGCATGTGTCAAAGGAATAAAACAAGCAATTATCTTGTAAATGGAAGCCAACAGAGCTTTCTAGTCCTGGAGTTTTACCTCTAACGGACCATGTGACTAAAGGTCAGGTTTTGTGCATGTTTTAAATATATGAAAAAGAAACAGTAGCTCACCACGGTTAACAACCCAGAACCCACTGCACCAGAACCTTACCCTTCACAGTTTACAACACAGAAATATAGCCAGCATGCAAAAGATCTACTCACAGACAGAACAGACAGACCATAGCCATTGTGGACATTATGCAGCACATCTAACAAAACATATGTGCGTGCAGTGCTGTACACATACGCTAGGCAATATTGGCTCCCTTGTATAAGCAAGACCATACCTTTTGATCGTTTGGGATGGTTGTTTTTTTGCTGCTCATCCTCCTCATTAATGGTGAACAAGACGGGTGTATTTGGCCTTACGCTCGCCTTCTTCAGTCTTTCTTGATGGACAGCAGTTGCCGAACCAGGCATATTGCTGTTTTCTGGCTTAGTACAATATATAAATTTGCTTCACAGCTAAGCTAGCTGCATAGCTGCCTGTCCATTTGTAAAAGATCCCCTGTGGGTAAGCAGTGTGCTAAGAAATGCTAACATCCACTTGGCAGATGAGGGCCTGCAGTTTCTTCTTTCTACCTTGACAGAAAAGCTTTAATTAAAGGCACACTGGGTTTAGATGCCGCCTCCTGTTCCTCGCTGCTTAACCTGTTCAGTCAGATCCCACGTCCTCTTTCCTTCCTGATGCAGCACCTTTTCCCTCTCCCATAGCTTCTTCCCAGCTACCGCACACTGAAATATTCAGCACGCAACCCAAGAGGAGAAAATATGATACGCCACTGTTAACAGTTGCCCTGACAACAGTGACATACCCTCATCAAAAGGAAGTCCACGAATGTCGTCTCCTCAGCTGCAGGAAAGCAGCCTGCCGGAATGTTCCCTGTATGCTGGCTGCTGCTGAGGCAGAGTGAACCAGCATAAACGCCGAAACCACACAGCAGGCTGGGCTACTCCTTTTTCCCTCAGAGACAGGCAGAGGATGGATAGAGCTCTTGCTTGTACAGGCGGAGGAGTTCTGAGGCCGGCAAGCCTCCAGGCAGGTATGTGGATTTAGCCACCCCCTCCATTCATAAACGCCAATGGAAGATAGGTCATGGCTTCGCAGAAATGCTTTCCCTTTCCTTGTACAAGGCAGATAAATGCGTTAAGAGACAGAAATACTAGAGTGCATTTCCTTTTTTTAAATTTTAACTAGACAAGGAGAAATTCACATTTTCTACACATAGCTGATATTCCCTGTGGTTAAGTTTTAAATTAGTGCCGAACAAAGGTCGCTAATAACAGCAGACACTGATGCTGAGAGGTCAAAGTACCATCCAAGTTTTCCAGTAGACAAAGCATAACATGACAGTCTCCTTTGCTGTTTATGTACACGCCTTCCATAGGAGGCTGCGGTGCACTGTTATCTTTCTACCTACTATTATGTAGGTTCCACAAACAAGGAAGTTCCAGAAGGTTTGCATTACAAAACACAGCTTATAAAAGAGTTTTACAGGGACAGCCTTATTCATTCTTGAAGACCAATGTGTTGCGATAGTCAAATTAAAGGAAACTTAGCAGACTTTAAAAGTAAAGCATAACATCAAGATAATTATTTTTAAAGGGTTTCCATATTTGCATATTTACAGCCAAAATGTCTCAGGGCATCACTGCAAAAGATGTCAGATTTTGTGATAAAAAATCATGGTCAGAATTAATGGTATTTAGGATATTAAAACTATATATCCTTCTTCTATACTGATCTTTCCAACAATACACCAACCTGCTAATTTCTCTACAGGGATTACATATTTTGATTTTTTCAAAAGAGTACAGATATCTTCTCCCCTTTAATAAGCCACGCTTTCATGCCATTCCTCTTCTACTATTCTGAGAGTGGCAATAAGAAATCTTCCCTTTTTTGCCAAGGGGAAAATTCCCCCCCTTTCCTCTGGGACATTTGTATTTGCAAACTAAGAACATCATAATGTGTAAAAAAAAAAGAAAGATCTTGAACCTTTAAAAGTGTTTAACGCTTTGAAGTGTAAAACTAGCTTGAAAACTATTAGGGGAGCACAGGGACTGCTGTCAGAAAACTGCTCTTTCTCCAATGTTTTCTGCAAATACATGCAGAAGATATGCATGTTTATGTGTCTTTAAAGAACACGGTACATGCCTATCAGGTTTCTCGAATTTACATATGCAAGTATTAAAAGACAAATATACATGCATATTTTATTTCCAGAAATTGTAACATGTGTTGCCCGACTACCCCACAGAGAAGGAAGAGAACTGTTTGAAGATAAAATCAGTCATATAATTTATTATGGTATTATAATGCTACTCAAAAAGCAGCTGTTCAAGGTCATCATGTCCAAAGCCACTCTGAGGCATACTTGCTTTGGAATTGGCTCTGGGGCTGAACACTCATACTCCTGTCTGTCTCTGGCAGCAGAAACCATTAACAACACTATGAGTTTCCAGGCTAATCCCAGAGCTCATTCCAAGTATATCTTAGAATATCTCTGACAGGATGATCCTGAACTGCCAGCTGAATGCACAGTCACATCTACATCTGGCTTGCATTCCTTCTGTCTCACGGAACAAACTGCACTGGGAAGTTGCAAGGGAAAGGTACTAGAGAATACGTGTAGAGCTTCGCTTTTGGCCATAAAGTGCTACTGGCCAATGTGGGAACGATCATGCACTAATTACGCTGTGCAAAATCATCACATCTAAAGCAATTCCTAGCCACTCATTCTTCCTTCAACAGCACTCCACATGAAAAGATGGACATTTTACTCAACTTCACTATTTGAAAGAATGCAATGTGCATCTGGGGGAAATCTGCCCTGCGCGCCATAGCCACCACTCCAGCATGCAGCCCGTGACTGCCCCCTCCCTCCCGCTAGATTTAAAGGGCCCTCCAGCTGATCGACGGGTCGTGTGGTCCCCGCCAATCAGCTGAAGCCCTTTAAATCTGGCAGGAGGGAAGGGAGAGGGGTGGATGGCCAGATGGTTTTGCTTGGGGGTGGGGGCCTTCCCCACCCACCCCTGGAATGCTCTCCAAATCCCCCTGCTGGATCGGGGAGGGGACCTGGCAACCCTAGGCCTGGCACCAGGGGCCCCCCGCCTCTACCTGGGGGTCTGACAACACTAGTTATCTCCCGTTTTCTTCAAGTTGGCTGAACCTACAACTAGAGTCTCAGTACTTATTGATCACTCTTGGTTTGGCAAACTCTTCTGTCACACTGTGCTGTGGCCTCAGACCAAGGATCCTCTGCTCTAGTGCGCAATGGCTTCCCTTCCTGGTTCCTCTTTGGCCACCTGCCTGGATCTACGGGGCTGAAAAGGCTCAATCCTGATTGGGCCCATGGTGCGACAAAGTAATCTTGTTTATTCCCCACTCCCCTGTGCCTTTTCAAGCGACAAAACAGAGCAACCGTGGGCTCACAGGGTTTTTAATGGCTAAATTCTTCTTTAAAATGGCATTGACAGCCACAAGTCAGAACTTTGGCTGCCATAATGTCTAATTTGTCCCTCAGAATAGACAATGCAGATCCTGATAGACCAGTGGTCTGACTCAGCTTCATGTAGTCATTTGAGGCAAAACTTTAACAAAAGTTAAAGTATGAAGACTAGGTGTATACCAAATTTCAAGTTCTGAGATTAATATTTCAGAATATTTGCTGGGCAAGGTGTATGAGACCTTACTTCTTGGATGATGCTTGCTCATTTAACAAACAATAACTTCCTGTTTTCAGGGGTAGCAAAATGGTCCATCTTACATAGTCATCATATTTCATACAGTCAGAGCTCCTGGATTCAGTCTCTTTGCCACACTCTTGCCTAATCATGAAACAGAGGCCAATGAAAAGGTTGTATGGATGGAAGGATTTGGCTAAATAAGTGAAAGCGAACTTTGTTTTAATGATTCCTAATTTTTAATAAAGGAAACACTGCCCTGTAATCTGGAACATAGCCAGAGAGGCACAACCTGATATCTGATGAAAGGAGCTTTGACTCTGGAAAGTTCAGACCCCCAAAACCTTGTTGGTCTTGGAGGCGCTACTGGATTCTGAGCTAGCTGTTCTACTGCAGACAAGCATGACTACCCTCTGAGACCTGCCAACTGTTCCATGTAATCCTCCTAGAGTCTCTGCAAAATACGAGCCCCTCATTTCATTGCCCACACTCATCACCGTGACAAGCATTTGACTAGCCAATAAAGTGACACATGAAATGACAGAATTCTAAGGGGACAGTCTGCCTCAGAACTACTGATGAAATTCACAAGAGTTATGACTTCAGAAGGGAACTGGCAATCCACACATAAACAAAAAGCACAAACAACCTAGCTAGTTCTGCCCCACTATATTTCCAGTTTCCTTCAGGCTATCTTCTCCTTGGGCAGGATCTCAGCTTGTTCATCTGTACTTGGAAGATTCAGCCTGATGACACAGAAAATATAATGAGGTAGAAAACTCTTTGAAGAAAAGGGTGTGGACCAAATGTTAACAAATAAAACCCTACATGATACAAGTAGCTCAACCTTCACCAGGTTGCCTTCCAGTGAATGTCTATTCAGACATGGCTCTTCAATCTTTAAAAATGCTACTTTATTTCCTAAAATCTTACCTCACAGATATGTACATATACCACAAAAGATACATATTTGAACAAAGCAGAACATTCTGCTATTACAGATAGCACAGCCATGTTCAAATGGTCACATTTTCCCATGTCAACAAAAATTTTAAAAGATGTATGTTTTGTGCTTAAAATTCATGTTTAACTAGATGACCCAATCTCTAGAGCATTCTTATTGTTAAACTGCAGTTGCATGGGATGCAGGGCATCTCAAATCAGGCTGACACACAGGGGTAGGGATATCATACCTTGGAAGACACAAACACTTGCTACTTCCAAAAGTGGTAGCTTTTAAGCAATATATTTAAGCAGTCAATCTGGAAAACCTTTACTGCCAGTGACAGTCATACACCACCGGAAACAGGGGACAAGGGAAACAAATAATTGATCAACCACTTAAATATATGCCAGGAGTTAAAATAGTTGGGTCCTTTGGGGGAAAGAAAGTTATGGTCCATTAAGTGAGCACTTTTGGTGTTGTCTACCATAATCAAAACAAAACGGGGTTCTCTTTCCATTTCAATTTCTTTCAAGGGAAACTAAACAGCACAAACGGCAAAATCTAAAGTTGCTTCATCATAGTACCAACAATGATATTATCAAATAAATTAGGTCCCTGTGTCTATTAATTTCTAAATGGTATCACCAACTAAGCAATTAGGCAGCTTCTCCTCACAATGTCAAACATGCAGCAGTATTGTTGCATCTGAACTACACCTGTCTCAACATGACATACATAAATGAGTATGTTTTCAAATTTTGAAATTGTGTAAAATGGTCTTTGAAACTATTGGTGTACAAAGAAAAAGCTCGTTGAAAAAGCTGAAAAGGGATTTGTTGTGTCAAAGATAATTAAGCTTAATCTCTTTAATAAGTGTCTCAGTTGAGAATGAGCTATGAAACCATCTGACAACATGCTTGTCTTTCCACCTTGAAAGCTATGCAAAGACCCAATTGCCAAACCTGGTTGGACTGGCCACCCTGTTCTCATACACTGTCCTCCCCCCAGTAGGAAAAAAGCATTCAGAATCATGGAACCCTGCATAGTTAAAAATACTAATATAATGGAAGAAGTGGCCATGAGTGTATGCGAAATCTTTAAAATACATATAGTGGGAGAGCTACATACTGGCACAATGAAGAGTTACCAGGGCTGGATCTGATACTGGGCCTACCCGTGCCAGGTACATGGGAGCGGGGTTGCCTGTGGCCCTGGAGATACATGTCCTGTCCCGTTAAAAGATGACATGCCTACATGACCCACAATGGATGCAGGCACGTCAGGAAGTGACACTCAGGTTTTTGAGCAAAATGCTATGGTAGAGGCTAATTCTTCCATAGAGTTTCCCCCCAAAATCAGAGTGCCACCTGCAGCATGCCTATGTCATTTCCAGGTCACGTAGGCACATCACGTTAGTTTCCAGCATTCCTCCCCACTCCTGGTAAGTGTACGCCCCATCCCCTGCCTGCTGCTCTGAGGGACCTGGCGACCCTTATCCTTGTCACCAAGAAAAGAGAAGATGATATTGGATTTATACCCCCCCTTCACTACCTGAAGGAGTCTCAGAGCGGCTTACAGTCTCCTTTACCTTCCCCTCCCCACAACAGACACCCTGTGAGGAAGGTAGGGCTGAGAGAGCTCTTTCAAGAACTGCTTGTGAGAGAACAGTTCTGAAAGAACTTGTAACTGACCCAAGGTCACACCAGCAGCTGCATGTGGAGGAATGGGGAATCAAACTTGGTTCTCCCAGATTAGAGTCTGCACTCCTAAGCACTACACCAAAATGGTCCTTCCCAAGCATGAAAGTTTCCCATTTTGATTCAATGGAAAAACTATATGTGTACTTTCTTTGCATATGCAAATCTGCTCCTTGTCTTGAAATAAAATCTCTTATGCTTTTCCACTTTTGGTACTTTGCACAGTTGATATTATACATTACTTAATTGTAAAACTTTTATTAAAAATTCAAAAAATATAAAGTTATCTCACATGGAGCAGCACATGAAGGCTTTTAGATGAGCATGAACACAGAAAATTTTACATTAATAACGGATATAAATATTATGCCCTATGGTTCTGTTGCTGTATTGATTTGAGGCTATGTGAGTGAGAAAGACGGGAGGTTTCACCTCCTGTGTACTTCTGCTATATGAGGAATTTAGTAGGGATGAGGATTGCTGTACACTTTCCAGGATATGATAACGTCTTCACAATGAAAAAGGCCCTCCTACCCAGCATAATAAACTCTACTATGTCTGGCTTTTCATGTGAACATTGCAAATAAAATGTTGGGTCAATTCCTTAGCTCACCATTCCCCTCAGTAGCAAACTTCATGGATGAGCAACAAAATGAGACCACCCACAAACAAGGTAAGGGCTACAGTATCACTTTCTGCTTCCTTAAAAAAATAATAAATGCTTGCTCCCGAGGCCTGTACTGACAAAACTGATTTTGGTAGCTGCATGAATCCAATAGCCAAAGTAGTCTGAACTTGTTTCAAGGTGTGTGTCAAAGAAAAGGGTTAATCATTTCTCGTTGCCCTGGGTCCCAAGACTGAGAAAGACAGGTTAGAATTAAAAAAATAAATAAATAGCTAGTATTATTACCCCATCATTATAATGCCACAGCAACCTGCAAATTTTGGTAGAAAATGTGTGCCTACCTATGCATGTGCAATATCCACTGATTTTAACAGAACCAAGGTGCAGAATTAGCTATAAGGTTACAGCCAATTAAAGGTAAAGATTTTCCTTACTCAAGAGCTAGTCAAATCCGACTCTAGAGGGTGGTGCTCATCTCTGTTTCCAAGCTGAAGAGCCGGTGCTGTCCAAAGACGTTTCTGTGGTTATGTGGCCAGCATGACTAAATGCCAAGGTGCACGGAACGCTGTTACCTTCCCACCGAAGCGGTACCTATTTATCTACTAGCAATTTCTTGCTTTCGAACTGCTAGGTTCGAGCCAGTTTGGTGTAATGGTTAAGTGTGCAGACTCTAATCTGGGAGAACCGGGTTTGATTCCCCACTCCTCCACTTGCACCCGCTGATGTGACCTTGGGTCAGTCACAAGCTCTGGCACAGCTGTCCTTGAAAAAGAGCAGTTTGTGTCAGAGTTCTCTCAGCCCCACCCACCTCACAGAGTGTCTGTTGTGGGGAGGGGAAGGAAAAGTAGTTTGTAAGCCGCTCTGAGACTCCAAGTGAAGGGCGGGGTATAAATCCAATCTCTTCTTCTTCTTCTTCTTCTTCTTCTTCTTCTAGGTTGGCAGGAGCTGGGGCCAGAGATGGGGGCTCACCCCATCATGTGGCACTAGGGTCTCAAACTGCCAAACTACAGACCCTCCGGTCTGCAGCTCAGCATCTTAACCTCTGAGAGACCGCAGCTCCCAACAGCCAATTATACTGACTCAAAACAAACTACATTAAAGAAAACTTACAGATATTTCAATAACCTATGCAAAAAGATGGAATTACTTGTTCCACTACTCAAAAATATTACCTAAGATTGTCATGTCGTCCCCCCCCCGCCACCAGCAAGGGATAGGGGTGCGTAGGGTTGCCAGATTCAGACTGGGAAAAGCCTGGAGATTTGGGGATGGAGCCTGGTGAGGACAGGGATCTCAGTGGGGTATAATGCCATAGAGTCCACCCTCCAAAGCATCCACTTTCCAGGGGAATGAACCTCTTTAGTCTGGAGATGAGCTGTAATTCAAGAGGATCCCCAGGTCCCACATGGAGACCGGCATCCTTACTTCCGTTGCATATAAGGAACAGTCTCAGTGTTTCAAATTTAGAGTTCAGTGGCACCTTTAAGACCACTGGACTCTAAATTTGTTCTATTGCTTCAGACCAACACAGCTGACCACCTGGAACTAGTCTGTGTTTGACAACCTCTCCTTTTATTTGAATGTCAGGAGTGCCATCTTGTGGTTTCATCGCTGTCTAGCTGAACTCAAAACACCTCAGTACAGAGCAGAAAGCGAAAACTAACACAAGCAAACATAACATTGAAGTAATACTGGTGTGTTAGTAGTTCATATACTTAATACCAAGTCTGGCTTGCCATACTATTGAAACTGGGACTTTAGATAGACAGGGTGACCTCTGTACCTTGAGTCATTTATGATATATGCAGGTGCAAGCAGTTGATTACACACAAACATACCTCTTTTTAATTTTAAAGCACTGCATATACATTTATATTTTATGCATTCATTATTCAACTTTTGTATAAATCTGTAAACATTTTTAAAAGCTGCAGTAATGTTCCACGGATTAGGAGGAGGGAAGTGGATTCATAAAATCTCAGCACTAACCATTAATATCCTCCAGAAATGGATCCTCCTGTCCCAACCCAAATCTGCAGAACTAGTTTTTTAAGGGCTTACGAGGGGAAAATACATGTGTTTACAGAGCAACTAAGCTGCCTCATTGCTCTCTCTGTACACACTAAGAAGTGACCAGACTATGACATGAGCAATTTAAAGCTATTGACATGATAATAGGCTATAAACCTAAACATAGGTCCTGGATTACAGTGAGCAACCATGATACACACTGTGAGTGACCGTGTATGGCTTGTTTGTTCATTTTCTCTCTTGGTTGGGTCCAGCGCTTGGTTGGATCCTTGTGCTACAGCTCTTGTGCAAGCAAAAGTAAAACCTCACAGCAGCCATTTATGCTATGTCAAACTTATTGTTATTCCCACTTGTGTTTGCACATGCACAAGATATTGTGCAACTAATTTCTGGGCACAATAATATATAGGGAGGAAAGTGCTAGGTGTTGCTCAAGATCGTGCTCAAGTCGAATTGCACAAAGTCCATTTGTTTTTCTGCTTTGCACATTGCTGGATCCAAACTACTGTTCTCATGAGAAAGCTAATAAAACATGTGGGGCTGTGGATAAATGCATGCAGGGCTGAACTACCATTTTCCACCTATATATATAAAAGAAAGGCCCCCTCACCATAAAACTCAATGCCCAGGCCAAACCACTGGATCTAGAGACACCAAATTCGGGGAGAGCACTCCCACCATGGTGTAGGTGCTCGCTAAGAATGGATTTTTAAAAATTCGACCCGTAAGTGGGTCAAAAGGGGAAAAATGTGCTCCCCCCATTGATTCCTATGTGGCTGCCAGGCAGCTCTCTCCCTGCACCCCCCACTCTTTGATTGGTCAGCTGCAGATCTGAGAGTGCTGAGGTAACCCCCTCCCCCCAACAGTTACAGGGGACTGCAGAGAGTTAATGACAGCTGAGGAAATCGGGAGTGGCCAACAAGCACCTGTGAGGTTCAGTAATGCTGCTGGCCCAGCCTCTCCGATGGCTTGCAACACACTCCCCCCACCTCCTACACCTAACAGGTGGTTGTCTGTCGGGTGCAGCCCCACCTCCACAGAGGCTTCTAATACTCCTCCCCCTCCCCCTCCCACACTGGACAGGCAGCTGCCTGTCAGGTTTAGGAGAGGAGGTGGGGTGGCTTCCAACACACTCCCCCCACCTCCTACACCTAACAGGTGGTTGTTTGTCAGGTGCAGCCCCACCTCCACAGTGGCTTCTAATACTCCTCCCCCTCCTACACAGGACAGGCAGCTGCCAGGTGTAGGAGAGGAGGTGGGATGCTTACAGCTACTGGGGAGGTTCGCTCAGCAGAACTGCCTTAGCACTGCTGCTGGCACAGCCTCCCCAATGCCTTTATATACAATCCCCCCCAACACCAGACAGGCCAGTGTCTGTCAGGTGTAGGAGCAGGGCCAGGGTATGAATGTTTATGGGGAGATAGTAAAGGACATTTCTAGGAGCCATTTCGATGCGTGCCTCCCTCATGAACCTGAAGAAATGTCTACCACACCACCACTCCCTCACACCAACTCCCCCTCACACCTCTTACTGCCCCCAAGAAAGCTCCTGGCAAACGTTGAGCCAGATACACCAACGCTACAAGGAGGAGGCAACTTAGGAATGTGGCAAAGACATTTGCACATAGCACTCCTGCAGTGTACTGAGCTGCGTAGGCCAAGTACCAGCAAGATCACCCTGAGGTGCTCAGAACAACATAGTCTCCATATGAGCAAAACAATCCAGGAACACAAGTACAGACGCCATCACTTTCGTGGAAGGTAGCAGGAGTGGACTTAACAGATGACTGCTTCTTAAATGGACAGTTCTATGTGGCCTGCTCCAGAGTGAGCTCATCAAACAGCCTGGTCGTCTAGAGAGAGGTCCTTCAGTAGAGAGAAAAAAGTATGTATGTCTCACTTCATTTCTTACACTACAATTTTCTCCGTTAGAATTCCTACAACAAATGTCACATTTCAAACTTCAGTATTATAACTGGATTTATGGAACTTAAATACCGTAGCGAAGCACAGGTAGCAGGCTAGTGAGTAATATTTCACTTCCATGGGTAAAGCTCATTCACAGACACAAACAAGGGATGAAAGCTTTGCAAACCCTGAGCTATTTATACTACAGGATTAAAAAGAAACAAAATTATGTTCCTAAACACTTGGCATGCCATCCTGCACACAGGTACAAATACACAACTCCCACAGACTTTAATGGGATTTACCACCACGCAATGGCATGCTGGATTATAGTCGTGAAAGGAAAAAGCTTTAACTAGCAGAAAATGTATTAAAATGTAACTCCAGATTCTTGCTTGCTTCCCACATGTCCAGGTCTGGATGACCTTTGATACTGTGCAGCTTTTGCTAAGCATTTTCCAGGAAAGAAAACAAAATTAATGATTTCCTGTGACTGTTTAAAGCTTTAGACAAATAAGGTTTATAATATGCATCTTATTACAGGATGTTGACCGTAGTATGGCATGATCCATTCAATGTAAAGCATTTTTACGTTCCATTGTTTTTTCTAAATGTGCAAGTACATTTCCTATTGAAATCAAGATGAAGAAACAAATTGGTGCAGAGGGAAATAGAATCTTTAATAATTGTACAACCCCCTACACATTTTGCATACAGCTTCATCAGGGGGAATCTACTGAAATAAAAATGTAAGGACATATTTGATACGTCATTAAAAATAATAATAAAATACAGGATAATTTCACAGAGCATGTACAGAGTGCAGTTAGTTGTTAATATTAAGACAACTGAACCAGCATTAATATATACTACATTTTATTATATATTTACAAAGGAATCATAATTTAAATTGTTTGTTAAATAGGACATTAAAAAGCCATACTGGCCTTTCGAATTCTTTTTGGTTCCATTCCCTTACATACATTTAAACAGAGGGAGCTGTCCAGGCTAGTACATGCTCTGTGAAATTGCAAGAAATACATTTTCTGGACACTACTGTAGAAATACACAATGGACGCATAGACACCACTTTATACTGGTATATCTACTGACTGACAAACATGCCTGCAGCAATCATCCTAAACATACCAAGGAATCCATTGTTTACAGCCAGGCTCTGCTCCAATCCTACAGACAGAATTCTCACCTGAGGAATCGTCAACAAACCATTTTGGAACTAAAGTATCCACCTGATGTATTCAAGAAACTAATTAACATGGCCAGAATGGTACCCAGAGAAAACCTGTTGCAAGACAGAACAAAAAGAAAAAATAACAGAACACTACTAATGGTCACATACAGCTGTCAACACTGCATCATCAGGGACTTACAACCTCTACTGGACAATGCCAGTTCTCTTTCACAAGTAGTGTGTGGGTGGGAAACCTTTTCTTGTGCATATGGACATTGGTACCAGAACTTCCAATAAACCCAGATGCCAACTTTGCTACCATATACACCCACACAACACAATTGCTGGGCCTAACAGCATTAACTACACCATCTCAGGCTCATTCACTTGCTCATCTTCTAACATCGTACGTGCCATTAAATGCCAACAATGGCCCTTCAGTTCTCTACATAGGACAAATGGGTCAAACCCCACACCAAAGAATGGACACAAATCTGACATTGAGAATCACAAAATTAAGAAACCCAAAGGAGAACATTTCAACCTCCCAGGGCACTCAATGGGAGACCTCTAAGTAGCTGTTTTATTGCAAAGGAATTTCAGAATGTATCTGAATATTGTGCATGCACAGTAAAGCTTACATCCAGAATTAAACTTTGTTGGTCTTAAAGGTGCCACTGGACTCAAACTTTATTCTGATTAAGAATACTATTATAAGAATATTTACTTTGCAGTAATTACTACAAAATTCAGTGGGAATTATTCCTCAGTTATAGTTATACAAAGGACAGGGTCATCACATCGGGGTCATCAGGGCAACACTCTGGTATTTGGGCAAAAACTTCATTGTAAATTTGGCTTCTACCATTGAGTTTTTGCCCAAATACCAGAGTGTTGCCCTGACAACTCAGATATGATCATGTCATTTCTGGGTCAGGTGGGCAGTGATTTAGACATATTATTGCACATCGGATGGATCTCCTGGTTTTTCAGGGTAAGCCCTCCACCACCAGCAGCCAGCTGATCAGTGGCAGGGCAGTGGGATTTGGCAGCAGAGGACGCCCCTCCACTGGGGGGGGGGGTCTAGCAACCCTAGGCACAGCACATCTCATCAATTTTGTATTTTATTTGAAGGACTATCTCCTTCCATATGTCTCTGTGCACCAGCTACAGTCATCAGATAGCTATTTGTTGGCTATCCCACCTCTTACTGGCCCATCTGGCATAGCCTGGGCCTTTCCCATCATGACTCCTGCTCTATGGAATGAGCTTCCTGAAGGGGTGAGGGAGCTCCCTGGATATGTTCAGGAGGCACTCCAAGGTCTGCCTGTTTCCCAGGGCTTTTGAGGGGGTTTCAATGGCAGACGTCCTTTGGGAAGGGGAGAGATTTGAGAGCTGTTATTTTATTCTGTTTTAATAGGAAATGCTTTTTTATTTTAAGTTACCTTGGACCACAAGGAAAGGCAGGGTATAAACATTCTAATAAATAATAGCTATATTCCATTCACCAATTATGTTGCATTTTCACATACTTTGTGCATGTCTGTTCTCAAAACAATCCAACAAGGCAGATTAATCTCCTTTTTCAGATACTGAGACCCAGAAATGGTGACCTGCCTAAGACATTGTTGTAGGTATACCACAGAAGACAACTTGAATCCAATTATTTTTAAAACATAACCTCAACTCTGTTTTTACTTCTTATGCGTCTCTTATGATAGAAGAGTCCTCTACAGTGCAGGTCTGTATGTTCTAAATAAGTAAAATAAATAATTCCAGGTTAGGGTAATTGATAACCCAAAGAAAGCGGGAAAGGATATTACTTTCCCTAGTGGCTTGTAACATGTTTGGGTTACTTGCTTGACCCATTGTATGACTTCACTAAACATTTTCAGTTAATTTAGCTTAGATACAGGAGTCACGCTCCTCCCTGCTTTGTGGTCTGATATGTATTGCAAAGTGTTCAGTATGAATAAACCAGCCTCCTTGTACAGAGAGAGATAATAAGCTGGCTTTCATGTCCCTGCTTACAATCCCTTCTGTATGTTGTGGGAATTAATGCAGAACAACTTCTACTTCTGAAGTTATCAAACACTTGACCTTTTAGAATGTCAAATACTAAACTGATAAAGTTGCAAGACTTTACATGAATGGAGGTGCTTAACCAAATATTACCTCATCCTCTGGTTCACCTGTTTCCTTTCACTCTCTCTGAATTCTTCACTTACCACCTCAAGGGACGCCACAACATGATAGTGTCCCCTTAGAGAACTAAATCAGTTTACCTCCTTCATAGTCTAACACCTGTTCACAGTAAGAAAGGTAATAAAGGAAATTTTATGTAACTTCTGAATGGTTTGTTCTTGTGGATGCTGTCATGATGAGGTCTGTTCTATTATTTCTCATGATGAAAAACAATCGACATCATTTCTTGATTGGAGACCACAGAAAAATTCTGGAATAGCATCAAATGAGAACATTAAAAACAGTCCCCTTAAGGAGGAAGTAGTAATAAGGAATACCTTACAGGGTAAAAACATCATCAGTATGTGTGATGTATATATGTGTTTACAGGGCTTTTTTTGTAGAAAAAGCCCAGCAGGAACTCATTAACATATTAGGCCACACCCCTGACAGCACATCTCATTAGCCTATTAGGCCACACCCATGCCTTCCCTTGGTTTGCCCGAGCGTCCTGTGGCAAGCCGGCCAGGGAAGGCACGGGGAGGCATTTAAATGCCTCCCCAATCCTTCCAGGGCCCCCCAGCCCGCCCGCCTCAGAGTCGCCGGGGGGGTCACTCTCCAGGCCTTCCCTCTGTAGCCACGCACGCAGAGGTTTTGGCTGTAGTGGGTGTGGCCAACTCTGAAGCCAGCCGGAACTCCGTTCCTGTGCGTTCCTGCCCAAAAATACCCCTGGGTGTTTATACATTTGAGTGAGCCCTCAAGAGTTAGATCCTTGAGCATGTTTGGAGGTTTTAGCAGGGGAGCGCAGTTATCGTATACCCTTGACTGAAGAACAATACACTCCTTCTATCTGGGATGGTCGTCCTCTTCGACTGAGCACACGGCTTCGGGAGGGACACACAAGGGGGGGTGAGGAAGGTAGGGGACACCTGCCTAGCCAGCCAGATCAGCCGAATCCACCCTGGCGATCAATGGAGTGACAGATGTCACAGCCAGATTGCCCTCATACAAGGGGAAAAGACACAGAATTAAGACTTTACTGAAAGGGAAAAAAACAGAAAAGGAAGAAGAGGATGAAATTTCTTAAATGACATTGGCTAGGGAAACCTTATGATGGTTCACTTGAGTAAAATTCCTGAGTAGAATCTCTGAAAATGTTGAGATAAAAAAGTCTAAATCAGAAGAAATTATGAATGGTATATTTAAATACTTAAATACTTAAATATACTTAACTGAAGATTATAACAAAAAGCTTAGATAATATTTAAAATATATGACATTATGAACTGTATACTCATAGATATGCAAAGAGTATAGTTTGCTATAAGGTTGAAATAGAATAGATAACTAGATATGTATGAGGTACTTAAACATATAAAACAATGATATATATTAAGTTACCCCAGTATGTAAGTTTGTTTGTTTATTTGTTTTGTCCTATAAAATAAAAAATTATACTACCAACAAGAGTTAGATCCTGCTTCTCCCCTCAAGGCCTGTGTGGGAAGAGGCTTCACAGGCCTTCTGTGTGTGTAATCACTGTAGTCTGCCAGTGTTTGTCTTAGTAGTCTCCAGAGGTCATTTCGTAGAAAAAGAGGTGCAGGGGCTCATTAGCATAACTCATTAGCATAACTTATTTGCATATGCCACATCCCCTGACATCACCGGAAGTGTGTCAGAAGGCAACACCCACCGCTCAGGCTCCACTGGACTGTTTTGGATTGCTAGCTATTGGGGGCGGGGGAACGTGCAGATCTGTCCTCACAGAGGAGGGAGAGCTTGTACCTGAATAAAACTTGGTCTTAAAGGTGCAACTGGACTGTTTTGGGCCGGGGGGCACTCTGCAACTTACCTGGCTGCTTCCTGTTCTGACTGAAGGCTGCTGGGAGCAGGGGGTGGGGCTTGTTGCATGTGCCTGCCCCCTGGGCTCTTTACTGCTGGAGCTCCGCTCCTGTAGGAAATGACCCCTGGAAGTCTCCATCTGTAAGTGTTCTCTCAGAATTGGAAGCAATAAGGAGACATGTTACTGAAGCTACTTAAATTTCCTGTGTGATGTCTAAAGACTAGAGTCTAGGAGGCACTGTCAGCATGATAGTGTCATGACTCTCTAGGAATCGCTGGAAACTCTATGGTAAAACCATAAAGTTTCTAGCAATTTCTAGGGAGATGTCACATCACTTAAAGTGATGTAACACCCTCAGGCCAATGGAGTTTTTTTTTTAGTTTTTCTCTTGCGGCTGACACAGCAATGGCAGGCAGTGGGGTTGCTGGCAGAGGCCAGTTCCCCTATGGAAAACTAGCCTGATAACCGTGCTTCGCTATGGTATTCAAGTTCCGTAAATCCAGTTATAATACTGATGATGTGAAGTTTGAAATGTAACATTTGTTGTAGGAATTCTAATGGAGAAGACTGTAGTGTAAAAAATGAAGCGAGACATACGTACTTGTTTTTTTTTTTCTACTGAAGGACTTCTCTGTAGACCACATTGGTGGTTATGCCCTCAAGTGCTAGGATCACCAGGCTGCTTGATGAGCTCACTCTGGAGCAGGCAAAATTTAAGAAATAGTCATCTGTTAAGTCAACTCCTCAGGTTATACCTCTGAGCTACACAGTTGACCAATGGGGGGGGGACAGCAGCCTGCCGGGCACATGGAAAACAATTGGGGGAACACGTTTTGCCCCTTTTTTACCCCCCCATAACAAAATGGGACTTTGTTTAAGCTTGAGAAAAAGGGGGGAGTGAAAATTTAAAACAGTAAAGTTACCTTTTGGGGAATCTGTTAAAGCGAAGAAGAGGGATTTATTCCCAAGCCGTGCGGCACAGACTTTTAAAAAGTAAACAAAAAGCCAAGATGCAGTTTTCTACAAATTTGGGGTATATTTCCATTGTGGGTGAGAGTCTGGCTAAGCTGGGCCAGCAGCACTGCTAAGGTGATCCTGCTGGAATGACGTCCCTGATGGATTAAAGTACCCTGGTCCTGCTCCTACACCTGACAGACACCAGCCGGTGTGGTGTTGGGGGGAATTATGTTTAAAGGCATCAGGGAGGCTGGGCCAGCAGCAGGGCTAAGACAATCTTGCTGAGCAAACCTCCCCGACAGCTGTAAGCATCCCACCTGCTCTCCTACACCTGACAGGCAGCTGCCTGTCCAGTGTAGGAGGGGGAAGGGGAAGGAGTATTAGAAGCCACTGTGGAGGCGAGGCCGGCAGGATCACTAAGGCATTACTGCTGGGGCAGGTTGTCTTGTGGCTTTAAGCACCCTGCAATCTCTGCTGCACCTGAAAGACAACCACCTGTTACGTGTAGGAGGTGGGAGGAGTGTGTTGGAAGCCATCAGAGAGGCTGGGCCAGCAGCTTTGCTTCACCTCACAGGTGGCTGGCCACTCCTGATTTCCTCAACTGTCATTAGCTCTCTGCAGTCCCCTGTAACTGTTTCTTTTACCTCAGAACACTGAGCTCTGCAGCTGACCAATCAGAGTGTGTGTGGGGGTTTGCAGGGAGGCAGCTGCCTGGCAGCCGCATAGGAATCAATGGGGGGAGCACATTGTACCCCATTTGAACCACTTACGGGTCGAATTTCTAAAAATTCCTTCTTAGTGAGCACCTATGCCATGGTAGGAGTGCTCTCCCCGAATTTGGTGTCCATCGGTTTGGCCTGGGCATTGATTTTACGGTGAGGGGACTTTCTTTTATATATATAGATGGATGCTTTGGAGGGTGGACTCTATGGATTTGTACCCCACTGAGGTCCCTATCCTCCCCAGACTCCATCCCAAAATCTCTAGGAGTTTTCTAGCCAAGATTGGGCAAACCTATCCCCCATCCCCTGCTGGTGGTCAAGGGGAACCTGGCAACCCTACGAGGAAGGTCAGGATGGTATATGTGGTTCTTCCCTTCCCAACAGAATGAGTGTTGGTCATCCAGTGAGCTGTAGAGTTGTGTGGAAATTTGAGCCATATCTCACCAGTACTAGTCAAACAATCTAACCACTATACCACATTGGCTCTCCCTTCTAACAAACCTTATTCCTGATCCTTATGATTAATTGTTGAACAAAGCTCTTTCTAAACCACCACAGAGTTCCTTTTTGGCTAAACTGTTTCTCCTCTGCTACCAACTGAGATATGTTAATCCTTCACATCTCTGCTGTCAAGCATGGACTGAAAACTCTGAGGCATTTTCACAGATGCCTAAAGTTTAAACAAACTTGGAACCAGGTACACAGAAGGTATGGACACAGAGCAGAACTGCTGAAGAAAACTCAGCAGCTGAGCACATTCATTTGGGAGTAAATATCCTTCAAAAACCTTGGTGCTAGATCACTTAGGAGTTTAAAGGTAAGAACCAGCACTTTAAATTAGGTAAATAAATAAAATCATGTAAATAAAAATTATATAAATAAATAAATACTTCTGCCAGTATCAGACGGAGTATGCCTCTTTCTGTCAGTTGTTGGGGAGCGTGGGCGGAAGGATGCTGTTGCAGTCATCCTGCCTGTGGGCTTCCTAAAGGCGGCTGGTTGCCTGCAGTGTGAACAGAATGCTGGACTTGATGGGCCTTTGGTCTGGTCCAGCATGGCTCTTCTTGTGTTCTTAAGTATTATTATTTATTATTAAATAAATATAGGAAAGGGAAAGGACCTAAATTATTCGCAGCTTTCTTAGATCTCAAGGGAGCTTTTGATTCAGTGCCCAGGGATATCTTGTGGAAGAAACTGAATAATATGGGGATTGATAAACGTCTGCTCTTTTTGGTAAAAAAAAAACTCTACTCAGAAACTACTTGCCAGGTGAGATACTCAAAAGAAGGCGACCTAACGCCACAAATTTCTATTTCAGTGGGTGTCAAGCAAGGTTGTATCCTGGCCCCCATATTGTTC
>NW_015171571.1:240349-240706 GCF_001447785.1 Gekko japonicus | reverse complement strand
CTTGTTGAATGATCTGGCACCCGTTATGAGTGGTGTTAACGGTCATTTCCCCAAGCTAGGAGTAAGACACTGCCCGTTATTGTTATATGCCGATGACGCTGTCCTTCTGTCACTTTCAAAGGTTGGGATGAAAAGGATGCTAATGCACTTTTCAGTATATTGTGATAAGAACATGTTGTTGTTCAGTCGCACAGTCGAGTCCGACTCTTCACGACCCCATGGACTAGATCCCGCCAGGCCCTCCTGTCTTCCGCTGTCCTCTGAAGTTTGCTCAGTTTCATGTTCGTTGCATCGATGACACTGTCCAACTATCTCATCCTTTGCCGTCCCCGTCTTCTTTGACCTTCAATCTTTCCC
>NW_015171571.1:236507-239037 GCF_001447785.1 Gekko japonicus | reverse complement strand
GCTCACAACTTTCATGCCGGTAGCTCACACAGTAGAATTTTTGCTCACAAGGCTCCGCAGCTTAGTGGGAACGCTGCTCTCAAGGTGTTTAATCACAAAATATGTGCTAAACTACTCTACGGTGCCCCAATTTGGATCTCTGCTTTTAATAAAACGGTCGAAAGTATTCAATCCAAATTTCTTAGAAAAATTCTAGGGCTCCCAACTTGAGTACCTTATGCGGCAATATGCCTTGAGACAAACCAGAGACACTTCGTCACTAAAGCACGGCTCTCAACTTTTAAATTTAGGCTGCGCCTCCTCTATAGAAGTGAGCCTAATAGTCTCATTGCTTATATGCTATGCAAATCTCACATATCAGATTGGTTGACATGTGTTGAAGGGAAAATTACACTGGTGGGGCTCAGCATGGATGATTTGATCCTTCTTTTGGAGAAGTACGCTTTTGGCATGATTAAACAGAGATTGATCGATATAGAAATGCAAGAACTTAGAAGCCTTGCTACTGGGCATTGCTCTCCCATTCATTGGGGGATTTCTCTTAATGGGCCGCTGCCAAAGTATTTTCCCTGTCTGATTGATCCCTATATTAGAAGGGTATTCATGCTGGCCCATTTTAATGTGCTCCCCTCAGCTGTGTTATATGGGAGATTTTTTTAAAATACCATTCCCGGATAGGTTATGTCCCTGTGGGTTAAAGGAGCTTGAAGGAACGGACCATGTACTTCTGACTTGTAGATTTTACCAGGATTTACGTGCTTATCACCTCGGCCCTATACTGCAAACCCTGGAGGACAAATCTGAGGACAGTAAGATAATGAACCTTCTAGCCTCAAACAGGGCTGATACCATCGAAGAAGTGGCAAACTTCCTTTACAGAGTGTACAGGAGGAGAAGTTCTTTTTCGGCAGAAGGGGTAGTGAATTAACTGTTTTGCGTGCCTACCGCCTCTGTACCTAAGGCTGCTGCTATTGTTATGCCAATAAAGATTTGTTGTGTCGAAGTATTATTAGTATTTATTAAATTTTTGGATCACCCAATCCCTGAGTACACAAGGCTCTGGACGATTTACAAGTTAAAAACAGTACAAATTTCAGATTAAAAAATCAACAAAACAATTATCCTTAATTTAATAGTCTCCAGATGGCATCCTGATTTTTAATCAAAAAACCTACTCTGCGCTCTTCCATGATATTAATACCTTCAACTGAAACATCTACTTGAATCTAATGCATTTAAAGATGTCGGTAAAAAACCACTTACAGCCTTTGAAAACCTTCTTACAAATGATATCAATACCCACAAAGGAATTGTTTATATAATTTCTTAATACAAAGTGAAGAATCCGGACCATTTTTATATCAAAAAAGATGGGAGCAGGATTGCAAAATTGAATTTACAAGAAAACAATGGCAGAGTATTTGGAACTCCTCCCCCCTTAAACGAAATCCATAAATATTAAAATGCAGTCATTCAAAATCCTTACAAGGTGTTATTGGTCACCCTTAAAATTACATCAACCCAACTTTAAACCCTAATTGCTGGAAACAATGTGATGAACCAGTTTCATTTTACCACTGTTAGTGGGCCTGAAAACATACTGAACAGTTCTGGAATCTAGTTATAGAACACATGTACCTCTCTGATTCTCCACTATAACAGGGATATCTCTTCCAATGCAACCAGATCTTTTATTGTTATCGCTATGGCCTGAAGGCAATATTCCTCGGTCGACTAAAACTCTAATAGAATTTCTATTAGCATCTGCTAGAGCTACAAAATAGAAAAATAGATCACCCCCATCAATCTCTATGGTTTGACAAAATATGGAGATCTTAGGTAATGCAAAAGATATCTTACCATAATCAAGAGAAACACACAACAGATTATAATTTCAATTTTTCTGCAGTTTGACTACCAATGTTAACTTACATGCTATAGATAGAAGTCCCAAGTCATACATATCCTATTGATGTGTTACAGCTGTAATTTGTTTGCTACATTTATGTTCCATTTAAAAAGTTTTCATTGTTACTGTTAGATTGCCCAGTGTTTTCCAGTTTTGCTCTGTTCTCGTACTGTTACTGTAGTTTTACTATACAATGTTGGAAATTGTTATAATCAAGCTTTGTTGTTTACAGTCTGGTGTAGTGGTTAAGTGCATGGACTCTAATCTGGGAGAACCGGGTTTGATTCCCCACTCCTCCACTTGCACCTGGCTGGATGCCCTTGGGCAAGCCTTAGTTCTGGCACAGATGTTCTTGAAAAAAGAGCAGTTTCTGTCAGAGCTCTCTCAGCCCCACCTACCTCACAGGGTGTCTGTTTTGGGGAGGGGAAGGAAAAGGCGTTTGTAATCCGCTCTGAGACGCCTTTGGGTAGTGAAGGGCTGGGTATAAATCCAATCTCTTTTCTTCTCTTAAAAAAACACCCTACTCTGAGCTGCTCTTGTATCTTGTGGGCAGGTTAAGGAGGAGGCCAAAGCAGGCAGAATGTAAGAAAATAAGGTCCCGGCCAAGGCTATTTTTGGGCA
>NW_015171571.1:225288-236481 GCF_001447785.1 Gekko japonicus | reverse complement strand
AATGCACAGGAACGGAGTTCCGGCTGGCTCCTGAGTTGGCCACACCCAGCAGGAACTTGTTAGCATAATAGGCCACACCCAAGAGTAGAAACTCATTAGGATTGGCTACATTAGGGGTGTGTGGCCTAACATGCAAAGGAGTTCCTGCTACAAAAAAAGCTCTGGGTTTTGACAACAAACAAGGTAAACAGAATAAGAAGCAAAAGGTGTGTGTGGCTGGATGACCACACTTCTGGTAACATGGGGGTTCGGCCTAATATGCTAATGAGTTTCTACTCTTGGGTGTGGCCTATTATGCTAATGAGTTCCTGCTGGGCCTTTTCTACAAAAAAGCCCTGGTGCCAGCTATGATAGAAAACCGTTGCTGTCCTCAACCAAAAGCCTGGCAGAACATTGCAGCCTTACAGGCCCTGTGGAACTGCATTAAGTTCTGCAGAGCCCTGACGGAAGTTGGCAGAGAGTTCCACCAGGTCAGAGCCACGGCTGAGAAGGTACAATTCACATACTGCTGTTCTCATTGAGACTTAAGGTATATTGCATAATTTTTTTAAAAAAATCATGTGCTATTGTAAAGGTAGTTCTGATAAACTGGCATGTTGTGTTTGCAATACCCTAAACGAGATAACTGACCCACCCAAAGTTTCCACCCTTCAAAACAGCCCAACGAGACCTGTGATCATCACATGAATGACTGTAGCCAGATCTCACCTGCTAGTGAAGCACCATAGGCAGTTGTCAACAAAAGCAGATTAAAAGATGTCCAGAGCCAAAGAAGAGACCTGAGCCTCCAGCTGTAGGTCTAATAGCACCTGCACACTACAAAATTGCTCCTTTAAGGAGAGTGCAAGCCCATTCAGAACTGGCTGTCCTCCTTAATTCACAGCTCGTTATATTTCTATGTGCTGTCAAGTTGCTTCAGACTTATGGCAACCCTATGAGTTAAGGACCTCAAAAACATCCTCTCATTAACAGGTCTTGCAAACTGACTGACAGCATGTTAGTCTTGACTGAGATCCAGTCTGTTGACCTTCATTCATTCAATTACTGCCTCAAGCTCTCATTGAGAACATCAACCAACTCATCAGTCTCTGCTGAGAAGGGGAAATGGAATGGCTGTCATCTGCATACTGATGGTATTTTCCTTCAAATCTCTACACAAGCTCCTTCAAGCAGCTAAACAGCATCTGGAAGAGGATAGAGTTTTGTGAAATTCCACAGCACAAATACCACAAAGCCAAGCACCAATTTCATAAACCAATCCACCAGATAAGACTGAAAGCATTGGAATGCTGTCCCCCCCCCCGCTACACCCATCTCAGACAACCAGCCCAAGACGATTCTACGTTCTATGATGTCAAAAGCTGTTGAAAGAGTCTAGGAAAATCAATAGGGTTAATGATCCCATTGTTTATCTATCAGATTGATCACAGAAGTGTTTTATCTGAAAATCATACTGAAGCCCTGTTCACACGAGAGGTTTTGGGCCGGGAGAGGGATGGATCGGGGCCGCAGCAAATGGGTGCGATCCCACAGCAACATCTGGGAATCATGCTGCCCCCGTTCCCAGCCCGTTCCCAATCCGCCCCTCCTGGCCAAACCCCGCAGCAAAAAAGGCCTCATCACTGCCGGCCGTGGGATCGCCGGCGCATCCCCGGCCCCCGGCCGTACTGCGCATGCTCGAGCATGCGCAGTTCAGCGGCCTCCCCCTCCCAAACGTCTCTTCCTCCCCGGCATCTGATCATGCCGGGGAGCAACGGCGCCGCGGCTCAGGGGATCGTGGGATCCCGCCGCGGTGTCTCTTTTTTGGTGTGGCTTTTAAAAGCCGTACTTTGGCTAGTGTTTTCCCCGCCGTGTGGCAGGGACCTAGGTTGGGCATTATCCAAGAATTCCTGAAGTTTCATGGAAAATTCCCCAAAGCAGATATTTGCTTAGGAGGATGATCGTTCTTCTAATCATTTGGGTCCAGGGATGGCTTCTTCAGGAAGGGTTTCATGACTATCTCTTTCAAGTTTGATATATCCTTCAGCAAGATGCCATAAATATAGTTAGCAATGTCGTAATGTCAAAGCTTAACTCAGAAATCTGAGTTTGCTTTGTTATAGTGGCCTTTATTTGCATGGCTTGTTAGTTTCACACTATCAATCTCCTAATTCTCTATTAAAGAGCACACATCTTGGTACAAAGCTTTATCTTCCTAAAAATCCATTGAACGATTCTTCATTATGTTATATTTAGATCACTTATTTTTATTTCTAAACGCATCTCTAAAAAGCATACAATATTAGACATAAGGAACTTAATAGAGGAAAACAGTACACACTTTTTCAGTGTGTTTTTCATCCAGTACCATTGATATGATATGAATAGAAACAATCACAGAAGTACAGAGCAGATCACATAACATGCACTCCCAGAACTATTGGGAACACCAACCATCCTTAAAATTAGAATACAGTGAACCCAGGATTGGCTAGCTGCTACAAATTAAATGCAAAACCATTAATCATGCACACCATGCCACATCTCTGGTAAATGTGGGTGTACATTCAAATTTATTACCATGAGTCATTCCATTAGGGCCAACTAAAATTATCCATGCGTATATTTCCGTAGAGGCTTTGACTGTTAAGTGTATACCTGCCTTTCAGTAGAAAGCTTTCAAATCAGATTAACCACATTCTGTAGAAATAAGGATGCTGAAAGCTTATGCTTTTAGAGTGTTGCCAGCCAACCAATAAAATCCAACAAGATTTTATTTTTAAACACTATATATGTGCTACTTTAAATCAAAAAGGAGTAAAATGCCATGGTGCCACTTTAACCACAAGGGAGAAAGGTCGCATGCCACCCACCGCAAATATAGAGAGGAGGAAGAATGGAAGAAGACGCCGGAGCAGGCCTTGCATTGTGACATTTATTTAGTTATATTCTAGATTTATAAACTGCCCAATCCCTGTGTAACTTTTAACAAAGGTTAAAATCAAATACCACAAGTTAAAATTCATAGATTCAATACATTCAATAAATTCTTTAAATAGATATAAATACATTCAATAAATTCTTAAAATAGACTCAAGATGGCATAATAAAAACCCATTTTGGACCATATTGCTGCGGGGCATGAGGAGGGAAAGATGAAAAAGATGGAAGAACAGGGAAGAGTGCCAGCTATGATGGAAAAACCATTCCTGGCCTCAACCAAAAGCCTGGCGGAACATCTCTGTCTTACAGGCCCTGAGGAATTGCATCAAGTCCTGCAGGGCCCTGGTGGTGTTTGGTGTTGAGTTCCACCAGGTCAGAGCCAGGACCGAAAAGGCCTTGGCTCTGGTCGAGGACAGGCAGACAACTTCATGTGCCTGTGTGCCTGAAGACTTGCAAGACTTGAAGCTTGGATTTAGGGTCTCACAAGGCTTGACACAGATGCAGTCTGGATTTTGCTTTGCCTTCTATTAATTGCCCAACAGGTTCTTGAGGGATGTCCCACTTAATAGTTATTTCCCTGGGTTAACACAGGTCAAGTGCAACTGCTTTTCAAAGTCAATCAAGGGGCTGCAAACCATGACAGGATGGAGAGACAAGAAGGAAAGTAAACAGGGACATAAGTAGGTTATTGTAAAGTGGGGCCAGTAATCAAATACTCAGTTTTAGGGGGGTGGCACTCAGCTCTCTAGGGCAGGGCATATTTACTTAAGAAACACAGCTGTTGAGGTCAAGGGTCTGTAAGAAAGGACAGAGCTAAACCACGGTGGACCCACCTCCCTCTTCTTACAGTTGAACAACCAGATTTTTATAAATTTTTTATTAAATTTCTACCCCGCCCTCCCGCCGAAGCAGCTCAGGGTGGTTTACAAGCAATTTAAAACTAACATTCGGTTAAAACCAACAATTACAAAATATAAAATAGTTCCATAAAATCCCAGCTAATACATCCTATGATAAAGTGCTAGTGCGACACCACCGGTGTAATCGGTTCTTACTGGAACGCCTGGCGAAACAGTTCTGTTTTAACGGCTCTCCGGAACTGCTGGAGGTCCCGTAGAGCTCTAATCTCATGAGGGAGCTCGTTCCACAGCGTTGGCACCACCAGGGCCCTGGTCCTAGTTGCCGCTAACCTAGCGTCCCTAGGCCCAGGGGGGGCCAGACGGTTTTGCGTTCCCGATTGCAATGCTCTTGGCGGAACATCTGGGGACCCGGTCCAGATCTTCCAGGGTAGAGCCAGACTGACCACCCAACAACAGATAGAGCTGGGTGTCATCTGCATATTGAAGACACCCAAGCCCAGGCCTCCGGGCAATCTGGGCAAGAGGGGGCATATAGATGTTAAATAACATTGGAGAAAGCACTGCCCCTTGGGGCACTCCACAAACCAGTGGGTGCCTTCGGGACTGCTTCTCCCCAAGTGCCACCCTTTGTCCCCGACCCTGGAGAAAGGAGACAAGCCATTGCAAGGCCAGCCCCCGAATCCCTACGTCAGCAAGTTGGTGGGCGAGCAGCTGATGATCGACCATGTCGAACACCGCCGACAGATCTAACAACAGCAGCACCGTCGTCCCACCCCGATCCAGATGCCTCCGGAGGTCATCTGTGAGGGCAACCAGTGCTGTCTTTGCTCTGTAACCCGGGCGGAAGCCGGACTGGAAAAGATCCAGCATGGAAGTGTCATCCAGAAAGCTCTGCAACTGTATCGCCACCACCCTCTCTATTAGTATATGAAGATACCAGAAGGTCTGGTTTAACCAAGATGGGGGATACAGGACACACACATTGCTGAGAATCCCCATGGTATAATACAACCTTTAGGGTATACATATCTAGGCTTACCAAGTGGCGGCGGGGGATCCGCATGTCTTCACAGGATCTCTGCCGTGGGGGACAGCGAGACATGTTGCACCCACCGTCGCCAGGATCTGACACTACGTGTGGCTCTGGCAACGGGACTCCAAACAGCCCCGTTGCCAAAGCACACACACATTGCTGAGAATCCCCATTGTAACACGTATGTATAAGCCTATACATAACTCAAGAGAAGAATGTATGTAGCATTTCTCAGTTCCCTCATAAGAGAGACTGGTAATTTATAAAGCCACAACCAAAGGGACGCAACTGCTGCTTTATGCCAATCTACCTGGACAATGCAACAACAGAGGTTATAACAACCCTCTCCTTGGTAGCTAACTGGCTTATTTATGCCATGTTCTACCAATAACAGTACACCTGGCTTAACTCCAGCTATTTTTGCATCTCAGGGAGGGAAGGTGGCATGGTATAGCCTGATTTCACAAGCTAAGCAGGGTCAGTATTTGGAAGGGAGACTACCAAGGAAGACTCTGCAGAGCAGGGCTTTTTTTGTAGAAAAAGCCCAGCAGGAACTCATTACCATAATAGGCCACACCCAACAATAGAAACTCATTAGCATATCCAGCCACACCCACGAGAGCATAGCTCATTAGCATATTAGGCTGCACCCCCATGTTACCAGAAGTATAGTCATCCAGCCACACCCACCTTTTGCTTCTTATTCTGTTTACCTTGTTTGTTGTCAAAACCCAGGGCTTTTTTGGTAGCAGGAACTCCTTTGCATGTTAGGCCACACCCCTAATGTAGCCAATCCGAATGAGTTTCTGCTGTTGGGTGTGGCCTATTATGCTAATGAGTTTCTGCTGGGCGTGGTCAACTTGGGGGCCAGCCGGAACTCTTCCTGTGCGTTCCTGCCCAAAAATAGCCCTGCTGCAGAGGAAGGCAATGGCAAACCACCTCTTCCTCTCACTTGCCTTGAAAGCCCCTTGCTGGGGGTCACCATAAATTGGAGGTGACATGATGGTATATGCACATTGTGGCATCTGCCGTCTCCCCCCCCATCAGAAACTGATTTTCAAAAAAGATGAGCAGCAAAAAGAAGATCAGCAGGTACACAACATGCTAGTCCTAGAGACAAATAAACAGACAGGACTGGAAGTATCGAATTCTATTGAAGCACACAGTCCTGACCCAACCCCCTGCAACAACACAGCAAACAAAGGAAGGAAAGGCTGCTTGCAGGTGTTCTTGTTTCTGGAAGGCCACCTGTGTCTTCAGTGGGGCATGGCAGATATTCAACAGGTACTGCTTTCTTCCACCTCTCTTCTGGAAAACAAGCTAGTGGAATGCCAGCCTGACATAACGTTGCTCCCAGCGGGGCAGAAAGGGAGCAACAAGCCTTCCTCGCTATAGTTTCTCTTGCACGTCGTCAGCTCCCTCTCATATTAAATCGGGCCCTTCTCCTACAAGTTTTTGTGTTTCAAGTCCTCGCCTTCCCCCCCCCCCCCTCCAATTTGGCTCCAGATAACGGAGCTAAACCTCAGCCCCTTTGCCCGAGACAGAGGACGCACAACGCAATGACCGAGACGGGAGGGGACGGGACGAGAAGGGCCCACTGGACTGGAGGGCTGGTTAGCAGCACCTGTTCGAGTGAGAGGCGGCTGGTCGGAGCAGCCAGGCGAGGAGTTCGCCGCTCTGAGGCTGGCCAGCGCTCTCCTCCTCCCTCCTGGGGCACCGGGGGCCCTTCCCCCCCCCCCCCCCCCCCCCGTCCGGAGGGGGAGCCTCGAGACGGTGCGAGCAACTCACCTGCCCGGGCAGAGGAAGCCCCGCTGCTCCTCCGGCCGGCTTCACCTCCTGCCTCCGCCATGTCGCCTCCGCCAGCTCCGCCGCCCCGCCCCGCGGCGCCTCTCCGGCCCTCCCTCGGGCGAACGGAACGTGGCCTGGGCAGGTGAGCGGGAGAAAAGGGCGCGCGCGCTACACAGCGCCAAGCAATCTGGCCGTCGGCGGCGCAGGGCAGGCAGGGAGGAGCGGGTGGCGCTGGTGGCGGGGAAGCTCCCCCTAGTGGACAGGTCGCGGAAGGCCCTGATGCTGTGCTCGGCGGCGCCGGCGGCGGGGCGAAAGGAAGAGTCTTTGATTTCTTGTGGCGTGATTTCTTGTGGCCGGGCAGAGGGAAGATTTTCCCAGCCTGAATAAGCCGGGGTGGGGGTGGGGGAGATTTTTGCCTCTCCTGTAGCATTTGGAACCTGGGACGGCGGCGGGCAGAGTGGCTGTCCTCCTTTGACCTCGTAGATTAACATTCCTATCAAGGTTGGAAGGATGTGTCTCCCCAAACCGTTGACACGTTGGTTTCCTTGACGATGTTGCTCCGTGAACCAGCTCTTTTCACATCTCGTGCTCGCACCCAGCCTCCGCGGAACGGAGCGCTCTCCCCGTCCACCGCCGCCACCCCCTTCCGATTTCCTTATGTTGTGTCAAGCAGACTCCCGCCGTTGTTTACAGAGAACGGGGTGCGGGTGTGTGTGTGTGTAAGTTTGCACGAATGAGTGGCTTCAGTGCCGACCAGCTGTTAGTAATCGCAGGAAGCTTGATCTGAAACCCACAAAACTCTAAAAAGATGGGTTGCGGGCGAATGGATGAGAGCCAAGGAAGAGCAGCGACTGATGCTAAAGCTGCGCCTGGCACCACGGGCAGGGTAAATGAATGTCAATTCGTCAATAGCCACACTCTACAAGCCAGATATCGTAATGACGGTTTAAACCTTCCTGTTCCCTGAGGGCTTAGCTTCATCACACATCTTTGATTTTATTTTTTTCATCTGGTGCTGGAAGGTTCACTTTAAGCATCATCCAATCAAGAGGGAGAGACATCTGTGGGTATTGTTTTGTAGGACCCACCGACAGGATGTGATCATTGGCCTTCTCAGAACAGCTGTCAGCTACCCACTTTAGTGATAGCAATTCTCTTGCAAACATCAAACCAGGAATATAATACACAATATCCTGCCCCCTCATAATGGTGTCAGAACCACAGCCAGGTTTCCTAGGGTGTGTGTGTGGGGATTGGTCACTTAACTTACAGGGAAATTTCTTGCTGGGTCATTGCCCTAGAGGGTCACTAGTGGCCAGGAGCAAGCACGACCAAGCCCCAGCCACTCTGCCAGTGCCTTAAAGACCACTGGGCTCAGACCCTTCATTGTCAATGGCAATTTGTGTCAGTTCACCAAATGCCTCTTCCCACAGTGGGGCCAGTTTGTGGGAGAAAGCAATGCCTGTTGTTGGTACTTCTGGACCCAGCAGAAGTGACACCTACAGAGCTGGCTTGTAGCGCCACAGGGGCTGCTCAGCTTCACTTGCTTCATGGTCATTTTTTGCTTTCCAGTCCATTCCTGGCTACAGATATCTCGCTCACACAATTATGAGTGCACAGATAACCTACTCCTTCCAAAAGCATTGGTCCTTTGTGATGTGTGCTCTACTAACCTCTTAATATCTTCTACATGAGGCTGCCCTTGATGGTGATTTGTAAGCTACTGATTCAAAATGCAACCATCTGATTAATGTTGAGGTAAATGTTGCTGTATTATTTACACTAGATTTCTGTGAATTGCATGAATGGACAATGTGCTACTGTGATATATTCAGAGTGCTAGTGATTTAAAGCTCTTATGAGCACTGGCCTGGAATACCTGAAGGAGCATCTTCTCCCATACACGCCCTCCCACCCATTGAGATCTGAGGAGCATCGATGTTAGTATCAAGTGTCCAGTTAATATCAGGCTAAAGATTACTTCTGAATATTCTCAGTTACGGTCCCTAGAAGTTTTGGATCCAGATGCTTGCTGAGACCTGTAAGGTCCAGAATCTCATTGCATTTTTAAATTCTGTTTGTTCAGGTTTTGGAGCCATATGGTGACAGCCTTATTTGTGGTTTTCTGAAACGGGGTTGGATCCCGGCTAACATTTCAATGGGCACAAGGATTTCCACCCAATTTCCTCACTGTCTTCCTGCAGCACCCTGAAACGCCCCACAAATCCTGCTCCCTGAAGAAAGGAGACCCCTGGGATCAAGATTTTGGGAAGCATCTTGTGCCGAAGCGGGAATAGAACAGGAAAAACACATTATGCAGGTGGAAATGCTTGCGCCCACAGAAACATCCAGCCTGGATCCAAGCCTATAATTGTGGCATGGAAAGTTTTCTTTAAATGCAGCTGTATTATTTACTTAGTTTGTGACTTGCTTTGGGAACTGCTGAAAAGGTAGTAAAATACGTTTGCAAATAACAGCATGGGGGTGGGTGGGGAAAAGAAGGATGGTAGCCTGGCAACCCTCCCCCCTTAACCAGAATGAAATGTGGCTACAAGCCCTTTCAGATGTACTCACTCGCTTGTGTCTCTTTCTACGCACATTGGCAAAATAGAGAGAATTCTCATTTGAACTCTTTCCCGTGTGGAGGCCAAACTGTAGGTAGCATTAATATCCCTTCATCAGCTTTCCCCAGGCCATGCCACACCAGTATGCTAACACTGCATTACAATTGAAGTATTTTTTGCAATGCATTAAGTTATATTAGTATTCAGTGATAAATAGGCTCCAAAAGGGCATCACTCTTACACCTCCACAGGAACAATTATGCCAAAAACCCGAAGCCTTTCAGTCAGGAAATAGTAAACCATCTCATGATGTGGGTGGTGTATTTCTTCCTACACAGCTTGCTTTCATGTGCTGCGTTATCATGTTTGGAACATTTCTTCAGCAGAATTTATGGTGCTACAAATTAGTATACCTGCTGTGGCCATAACACATCCATGTTTGGAGTTAATATTAGAGTTCCACTGCACTATTTTTCTGACATGTGCCGGTAGAGAAATCCCAGTGAAATTGCATCTGCCTTTTCTGCAGGAAAAGTAACAGGTTCCAAGGAGCTGAGTTCTCTTTTGAATATGTGGATTGTTACACAGAAATGGTGCTTGACGATAGGGAAAAGAATGAACTGGGAGAAGGTAACTTGTCATTTAATAGAACTGCCCACAGAACTTTGGTTACCATTCAACATTATTATTACTTGCTTTGCTATTATGTAATATACCTCAGCATTTTATACTGTTTGTACAGGGATCACATTTGTAGCCTAATCCTATGAGCTCCTGTTACACAGAGCAAAGGAGGCACTGGTCCTTTCTGAGTCTGTGCTTCATGTTGTCACCCCCCTATTCTGTCCTTATCATGTTCCTTCTGCATCAGGTTTGCAACTAAAGGCTCGCAGGGCAAATGGCTTCCTGGACTTTCTTCCCTTTTAGCAGACCCAGGCCACATCTTCTCAAATCACTCTTTGATCTGAAGGTGCCTTCCATTTCAAAAGCAATTTGCCATGTTGCACTAGGAGAAAAGAGGGAAGGAGATAAATAAAAAATGTAAGTCTGGTCAGGCATGCAGGTCAACTGTATCCTGCTCAAAGAGGTCTTGAACTGCTGTACCAGTATATCTTCCCCTAGTGCCCTGGAACAACTGCCCAACTTACAGTATTTACCTGGTACAACAGTTCTTACAGTAAACCACTGTTCACCACTGTTGCAAAAACAGGGCTGAGAGTCACATTTCTTGGGGGGAAGCAAGACATCAAATGGCTTTTAAGCCTACTATTGTTACCTGACACAATAACTATGGAACAACGTAATACAATGAGTAGTGGGGGAACTGTTTTGATCCTTGTTATAGTCAACACTAAAATTTTGGATACACAGGCATTGTGCTGATAATTTTATTCAGGGATTCCATACATCCAGTCAATATTCCTCTGCTGAACACAAGGAAGCAAGAGGGGATGTGGCTCAGTGGTAGAGCATCCGCTTGGCACACAGAAGGTCCCAGGTTCAATCCCTGGCACCTCCAGTTAAAAGGACCAGGCAAGGGGGGGAGCGTCACTGGGTAATGGTGGATGCAAAATTGTGAAGCTCCTGAATCCTCTCCTCCATATGGTCTAAATTGAGCAGCAAACTACACCCAACTGCTTCCCAGACTATGGGGGAAAACAATGGACCGAAGGTGAAGTCCTCTCAAAAAGAAACACCAACAGTAAAATCATTCTTTCCTAGAGGAGAGTCAACAAAAGCTGCAGAGAACTCTGAGGCTAAAACCTCCAAAATGGCTGCCGCAACAGAAACCGGAGATACAGGAGTGGGGTATGTAACAAAAGAAGACCTTTTTGAACTTAAATTTGATATTACTAAGTCTATGAAAGAATCTTTAGATGAAAAACTAGACCAAATAAACGCTAAACTGACTGAGTTAACAAAAGATATTAAAGAAGCCTCAAAAAAAAGCTGAGATGGCTATGGAAGTGGGAGAAACCCTTCAAGAGGAGGTTAGAATGCTGCAAAACAGAGAACAAGTCCTCAC
>NW_015171571.1:223389-224647 GCF_001447785.1 Gekko japonicus | reverse complement strand
GGGGAGGGAAGGGAGAAGAACATTAATTTAATGGTATATAGGTATGGCTATTGGTTAAGCCTATACAAGTATATCTTGGTTAATTAAATAGTTGAAGTCTTTTAATATAGTTAGAAATGATTCTAACTATAATTTAATGTTATACAATAGAGATATGGGTATAGACTCTGTCTTTATAATTATGCTATGGCAAACTAAATGCTTTAAATATATATATATATTTCTATATGGTTAAATATTTTAAGATTGTAGCTTGTTTTATATACACATGCTCTGGTATATTTATATTGGTAAATTGAAAAAATTTAAAGTGGCAATTTGGCAAACTTAACTGTTATAGTGGAATATAGAAGGTTTTTATGTTCGCTAATGATAATAGTAGGTCTGTGGTTGTGAGAATATTGTATAAGTGCTCTATGTTTTATATACTTGAATATTTGTTGTATTGAGAGGAGAGGAGGAGGGTATCCTTCTTTAGAATAATAATATTAAGTTGGTTTCCCCATGAATATAGTTCACTTCTAGATTGGGGGATAATATACAATTTCTCTCATCTCTCCCTTAGTGGAGAGCTCTGAAGGAAGTGTTAGCCTGTTATAGGCTTATAGTTAATAGAGGTTTCTTTTTTGGTTGGGGTTAGAATTTTTAGTGTTCTTGTAGGTTTAGAACTGAAATTCTAACGTTTGCAAGCTTATAATATTTTGTAGTTATTGTTGGTTATGAGTCAGAAATACAAATTTGTTACATGGAATTGTAGAGGTTTGAATAACCCCAGCAAGGTTAGAAGAGTAACTAATCTCCTGAATAAGGAACATCCTAACTTTCTCTGCTTGCAGGAGACTCATCAAAAAGCAGCAAGACCTCGTCTATTAAAGACTAACTGGTTTGAGCAGTTTTATCAGGCCCCGGGATCTTCAAAATCTGGGGGGGGGTTGCAATCTTAATTTCAAAAAAATGTTCTTTTTAGGGTACAACAAACTGAATCTGACAAGAAAGGTAGATATATTTTTATTAAAGGGTTGTTGGGGGACACGCATTTAACAATTGCCTCCATATATGCTCCAAATTTAAATCAACAGGTTTTCATAAAAGAAACTTTAGAAAAACTACAACTTTTTAAAACAGGAGAATTGCTCATAGGGTGTGATTTCAATTTGATAATTGATCCTAAAATAGATAAAACACACAAAATACACAATAAGAAATGTATTAATAAATTTCAACCTACAGAATTAAAACAAATATCAGACTTCTATAA
>NW_015171571.1:185693-220975 GCF_001447785.1 Gekko japonicus | reverse complement strand
GTATATACCACAAGATTCTTAAATATCAAACTTCAAAATTATAAAGTTTTTTTCCAAATGGTATCTTACACCTCAAAGACTTTACTATAGTCATTCTATTGTTTCACCTCAATGTTGGAAATGTTTTAATGATATTGGATCATACATACATTGCTGGTGGGCATGCCAAAAGGTGCAAGTATTTTGGAAAACGCTGTTGCCAATCATAGAAAAAAATAACTGGTATAAGGATTCCAAACTCTCTGGAGTCTCTTTTATTAAATTGTTGGAGTGATTCATTTATGACTAATCAGAAAACAGAAATAGTGGCTCTGTTATTGCTGGCAGCAAAAACCTCACTTGCCCAACTTTGGAAATCTGTTAAAATTCCAACATTGAGACTTTGGTTTGATAAAATTTGGGATATAGTAGTTAATGATAAAATTGCTATGCAACTGTTAATTGTGGATGGTTGTGTTAAAAAGAATACATTTTTTTTGGAAAAATGGTTTTCCCTTTTTCAATATATAGAAACTGAAGGGAGTCAATTTAATGCTCTTCCTATTAAATATAATAAGTTTGCATTATATTAGTTTTAAATGTGGTATATACATCTACAAGAATTGTTATATTATGATTGATGTTCTAGATTTATATGGTTTTGTATGTTTATGATTAATTATTTGCTATTTGTCTAAAGTTAAGTTATTAAGTTACATTGTATGGTTGTGGAGTTGTAAATGTTATAAAAATTAATAAAAAACAGAATTAAAAAAAAAAGGACCAGGCAAGACAGTAGAGGATGTGAAAGACCCCTCCTTGAGACCCTGGAAAGCCACTGCCAGGCTGAGGAGACAGTACTGACCTTGATGAACCAATGGTTTGATTCTGTATCAGGCAGCCTCATGGATCTTCAAGCACATAAACAGTCACATCTTGTGTATGCTGACGCAGAGCTTAACAACATGTTCAGTGGGAGATCTGTGAAAACACATTACTGAAATCCACCTGCAGGGATCTGCCAATCTGCTCAGAGAAGCAAGGGAGAGAACTAGGTTTTTTTTTTCCCTCTGCTGTTTTCTTGTTTCTTTCTTGTTTCCTCCTCTGCTGTTTTCATCCTCATTTGACCTGTGGCAGTGTGGTACCTGTCTGTTTTATTCACAATAGCTGTTTTATTTTCATTTTTCTTCATTTACCTCTGAAGAAGTGTGTGTGCACCCGAAAGCTTCTACCTAGAGTAAAACTTTGTTAATCTTAAAGGTTCCACTGCACTCAAACTTTGTGTCATTTACCCCTGTTTGTTATAATTCAAGCCTTTCAGTAATGCCTTTAAAAACATTCACGAGTTGTGTTAGAACTGTACATTATTCTTTATTTCTTAAATGTATGTCACAATGGATAGCTTTAGAACAAGCTAACAGGACTGTATGTAGTTCAGGCATATGCAACTGGTACAGTTCAGTAGTACATAACACTAAAAACAAATGCACTGAAAACTGGGAGTTAAGTTACTAAAAATAAATGGTTTGAACATTTAAAGTGGATTTAAAGTACCAACAGTTACATTGTGCATACTAGGAGGAATGAAAAGCCACCAAATAAATTATACATGATAATTCCACTCCAGATTATGAATATACACACACACACAAGGATTTTGAGAAATGCTTCTGGCTGGGGGCCTTCGCCCCTGCCTACAAGAAACTTAATCCTGCCACACAGTTTTTCACAGCACCAGCCCTAAAAAAGCTCCAAGCTGTACACAAGGCCACCCTAATATGGAAATGATGTGCCTCCTTTCCACAGGGAGAAGGCCAGGTTCAGTCTCATAATTTACCCTTGCCTTTTCACACATTCTGATATATATACAAAACTGGAAAAGTTAATTTTCACATTTTGGTTTTGTTTCAAAGATGTAAGAATCACACAAAATCTTACAACTGGTCTGTGTAAGATCAACATTGGCTTTTCTTAAACATAATAGCTGTTCCAACATTTTAGAAAAAGAGAAGGTTCTATGTTAAAAAAAAATTAAACTAAAATAATATTTAATGTTGTAGACATAGTCCTTACAGACTTAGGAGAAGATGCAGCCAGAAAGCTGCAGTGTTCTTAACAATGGTAAACAAATACTGGATTAAAGTGCAACAGCATCTCTTTGACAGAAATCTTGCTCTGTGCCTCAGGAAAGCTCCAGTTCTCTGTGGAGATAGAGGAATTCTTTTCAGCAAGGTCAGGTGTGCTTCTCTCGGAAGTCAGTGATAGCCTTCCACAGTGTGCATAAAATCCCACCTCTGTAACAGAAAATCACAGTGGACTTTTTACTTACAACGAACAGGTTTGGGACATTCTCCAAGCAATAGCAAAACACATTTTTAAAGTTCCCCATAACAACACAATTCCTAAGTGATATTAAAAATTCTTTGTAGTCTGGAAAGAGTCACTTGTGAATATTTTAATGTAAAAAGTGGTGCTAAAACAATGAACATTCTTATTCTTGACAATTCAGGGTTTAAATCTTAATTACAGATAAGGAATATGCAAAAATACCCAAAGTTAAAACACTAATATAAATACCTCTGTATTAACTATTGTATGAGGAATGAGAAGGAGTGGGAGAAAAGAAGCAACCAAGATAATTAGGGGGTTGGAGCACCTTCCCTATGGGGAAAGGCTGAAGAGTCTGGGGCTTTTCAGTTTAGAAAAGAGACAACTAGGTGGGGGGACAGGATGGGGATCAGATGGATCTGATCCAGCATGGCTCTTCTTATGTTTGTAAGTAATACAGTGGTCAGAGTATCAAACTAAGGTCTAGGAGACCTGGCTTTAAATCCCCACAGTGCCACAAAACTTGTTAGACCCTGAGTCAATATACTCTCTCAGCCTCACAGGGTTGTTCTGAGGATAAACTGGGGGAGAACAATGTATGCCACTCTGAGGCCCTTGGAAACAGGACAGAATAAAAATGCACTTCCCCAATTTATCCTCACAACAACCTTGTGAGGCTGAGAAAGTATATTGACTCAGGGTCTAGCAAGTTTGTTCCAGTTAAAGGTTCCCTTGCTCGAAAGCCAGTCGAGTCCGACTCTAGGGTTGCGGTGCTCATCTCCGTTTCCAAGCCGAAGAGCCAGCGCTGTCTGAAGATGTTTCTGTGGTCATGTGGCCGGCATGACTAAACACCGAGGCGCACGGAACACTGTTACCTTCCCACCAAAGTGGTACCTATTTATCTACTTGCAATTTCTTGCTTTCGAACTGCTAGGTTGGCAGGAGCTGGAACTAGAGACGGGAGCTCACTCCGTCATGCGGCAACTTGGGTTTTGAACTGCGGAACTACTGACCTTCCACAGCCTGCAGTTCAACGTCTTAACCACTTGAGCCACCACAGTTCCTTTTGTTCCAGTTAACCATGAGATAAATTATTCTATGTGTACTGAACCCAACAGCAAATGTACAGGATGGGATCAAGCTGTGACTGATAATGATCACGCCTGTCAACTAGACTTTCTAGTAGTATATTCTAAGAATGGATACAGCATAACAATGTTAGAATATAAAATCAGTCATAAGGAGAGAGCTTTGTGCAAACTTTACCTACATGAATCCTTTTTCTATTTAAATAGTCCACTATCCATATTATCGCTAAATATATGCACTGGATTTACTTTAGCTATCTTACATACTTTTCAGTGAGGAAAAACTCAGCACCATTTGTATGAAGTCGAATACATAAAGATTTTGTATAAATGTGCAATAAATGTTGAAGCATGGTATCAACAGTCACAAAATCTTATAAATAAAAGTTCATGGTAATTATTGTTTGTAAAAAGAACAATAAGATCTTTGGAAAAATTAGTACTATGTTATCTATTTTTTAAAAAGGTAAAATTACCTGAGCCTAAGGCATTTTAGATCATCTCGTGTAACATAGCAGAGAACATCCATTAGCGTGTAGTCTTCTGCTAAAAACTAAAGCAAGAAGTTTACAATGAAAGTTGTGTTGGCTGTTCTTCCATTCTGGCACTTTTTCAAAGTTTTAAACATTCCTGATCAAATGATAATTTACTGCTATAAGAAATGCATACATCTCAAAATGTACATTGAATATAGTTTTTTACGACATCAATTTTGTGATTGTTGCAAAAATATTCTTTTGAATGATCTGCCCTTGAAAATCAAAAGGTAAATTCATGTGATAAGGCTATATTATCAACAAAGTTAAGCATGAAATCAGTTGGCTTAAGGTTACAATTCTTTTTGCTGGACTATGGACATAGTATACTACAAAATACTTAATTCTTCCATAGATACTCTTTCACTCACACACTCATAGCACACTACATAATAAAACTGATAAGAACTACTAATAAACAAAGGAGTACCAGATATCCAACCTACTGAGAAGTTAATGATTATTTGAAAGACAGATAAATGTGGGATGTTAGTACCCAATGTAAAGCTGTAATGAAACCATATGACAACCTTCACTCAAGAGGTCAAAAGACTGGATTTTTGTGACTTCCAAAATTCACAGGTATAGAGATATCATGGCATTTAAAAATGAATACCCTAACTAAATGTTATGAGAGAATTATGGCTACTACTGATCCTATTAATTTAAACAGTAATATCTAGAGACAAGTGATGCGGTATCACACCAAGTATTTGCTACCCCCTCCCACACAAAATCTAAGTTGTCTGATATATTAGCCATTTGGAGTACTAGTATGTTCCTTCTGCGTAGCTCATCAAGGCTTGCTCAAAAGTACAAAAACTGGGTTTAAAGTTTGGTCTGCACACAGAGCCCAATGGTGGAGCCTAATGCTTCTGCCAACGGGCCTCTTTTCTGCCATTTCATAAAGGTTCACTGATCAGTATCACTGTTGCAGTCTCATTTTCCCAGTCATCACATTTCAGTACAGCTGCTGGTATTTTGCATTCTAAGTAACCCCCAGTTCTTCACACTACTACAAGGAAACAGTCACAAATGAACATGATAGTACTATGTTTACTTCTAGGGTGTACCCCGCTGGTCACCTAATTTTAAATCCGTTAGAGAGAGCCCACTTTCATATGCATAAGTCTAGTCCATTTATTACCTCCTGCTACAGTGACATGTAGCTGAGCATTCTATCCAGAATATAGCCCACAATTTATTTGTTTTTTTCTTTGACCTTATCTACTATGTATCTCCTGATTATTTATTTATTCCTTACTCTTATTATTTTCACAATGTATAGCTTTTGTTTAAGTGTCTTTCACTGATTTTAGTCTATTTTCTATTTCAGGAATATTTGTGTATCATTTAATTATATATTTGACCCCCCAATATTTTTTATTAATTTTGCAACACAAAAAAGAGACAAACAACAACAATACATAAACATCAACAAATACACACAAAAAAAGACCACCATATCATATCTTAACACAAAATTCTAACATGACTAAATACTTCCACCTTCCCCAACATCATCTCAGATCACATTTCTAAGTGTATTTCTAACCACACCTTAAATCTCTCTTTACATTAATCCTAATCACAATTAATCCAACAATAAAACTCTATAGGAGATTAAATTCAAATGATTCTTTTTTATCTGTCTATAATTCATAACAACATTTCAGCAAAACAAAACAATAATAATAATTATTAAATTCTCCTAATTTCTCATATTTTCTTAGTTAACCCTTATCAAATTTCCAACATTCTTTTTATAAACTATAAAATACTCATTTTACCTCTAACTTTACCTTTCTTTCCTACTTCTTTAGCCACACTCTTTGGCACTGCATTGTATTCTGCTTTCAATCCATCTCTACACCTGCAGATCATCGCCTTTTCCCCTTTTATATATCTGTTCTAACAAGAATTATGTTACCTCCCTAAGATACTGTATAATTTCTTACTTGTACTTTTATGGCTTTTACAGTGTATAACATCTCATAACCATAGCCTTTACCTAGTATATAGTATTTTATAACCATTACCTATCTACCCTATTTCTTAATAGCTTATTTCACCAGCTTGCAGCAAACAAAAAGAAATAATCAAAACTTTTAGCTATAATATTCATATCTCATCTCTTAAAGACAAAACAAAAGTCAAATAAGCTGGGACATCAAAATTCTAAACTATATATTAACTAAATAATAACTAAAATATTCATGCCTCATGCCTCTTAATAAATTCTATTCATATTATTATAAAATACCATATACTACACCCATTTTCTCCAATGGTACTAAGAAATAGCTATTTTAACTCACTGAACTTACAAATGTACTAGCTACTTTACAAATAAATTGTTAATTACCTTAATTGCTTATTTTGGACATAACACATCATACAGTAAAGCCACCATATGCACAGAGTATCACAATTCCTATCTAAAATACATCCATCTTTCATCTTTCCTTTAACCCGTAACTTATACAGCATCCTTTTTTTTTAACAACCATACATAAATGCCTTCTCTCTTTAAATACATGAGCTTCCCTTTCCATTCGTTTCCTTCAACATTTCAGGCAAAGAAAGATTTCTGTCCCGTATTCTTTGACCTTTTATTATTTCTTCCACGCTTCTCAAGTTTCCTTATACAGGGCTTTAATTTTGCTTTAAAAAGTTTAGTCTTTTTGTTGGGTAAACATTCCCAAACATTTTTTTTCTTCACCTCCAACATCGCAAAGTTTCCCTGAAGTTCTTCTGAGTACGGCTTTTGGACACTAACTTTCTCAAGTCCCATCTTGCATAAAGTCAGTGTTTCCTGCACAGTGTTACCTTGCCCTCTGGTCTGATCTTCCACAATACACTGCTGGGACTGTGAATAATTCCCCCTTTTTCCCCCATCACAAACCAAAAGTGAGTTCTGAGGTTTCTCCAGAAAACTCTTACGAGCTTCATTAAACGTGTTTCGACATTCATCCAAAGGTTCTTCTAAGTATGGCATTTGTACACTGAGTTTCTCAAATCCTATCTTACGCAGATCTGGTTCCGGTATGGCGCTGCGACGGACGGCGTTCGGGGTTCTCTTGAGCTGCCCAATTCTCCTTCGTTCTCTTTGGAGCCCTCCGGTTTGGGATGGGCTCTGCCGGTACTCCCGTAGAGAGGACCGGTGCAGAGGGCTTTGTTTTTGGGGGCCTCTTGCAATCGGCAATGTGGGTGTGTGGTCTTAACCACCCCGAAGCAGGAGCGACGGATGGAATACAGCATGATTTTCATGCCTGTATGTAGTGGAAGCCTTCCGTTTTAAATCACTTTGGAGTACAAATAACTACAGCAACATAGAAGAAAAAGTTGACGAATCCGTGAGTACGCATATTTTTAAGCCTAAACTAGAGAAGATATGACCCCAAAAATAACGGCCCAAAATGGAGAGAAATAGCGGCCGGAGGATTTATGGGCGTAGACTTACTGCTTTTGTGTTTCGGTTCTTGCGGGGACACTTTATCTCCTCACTTCGGCAAGGATTTATAATAGACAAGGGAAGAAAGAATGTCAGTTAAATTTTACAGCTCCTAGAATTTGAATAAAATACCTCCTAAGGTGTAATTAAAATGGCAATGATAACATGAGGGGAGGAAGAAATTGACGAGGATATGGAAGTGGGTGAGATGACTATTGAACAATTTTTGAGAGTGTTAAGAAAAGGAATACAGAAGGGCATTGAGGAAGCCTGTACAAATCTCTTGTAAAAAATGCATGACCCACAATTAGAAACAGAGAAAGAGAAGGATTAGAGTCAGCCTACTCAAGGTGTTTTGGAAAATCTGGCATGCTTCCAAAAGACTGAGCGTCCTCAGAATGTGGTGGAGAACCTAGACTTTTATCAAGAGAAGAAGGACGTTGAGATCCAAACCTCTCCAAGTAAAATAACTGGAAAAAAGCTAATGAAATCAGCTTATATAAATAGAGTGATAGTGGAAAGAAATGTACAAAGACATCCTTTCAAAAGAGAAAAGAGTTGGAAGAAAAAGAGAATGATACGACATGCATGGAAGTTTAAAATGGACCATAAATTACTGGAGTTGGAGTTACTGAAAGTTAGAGGGGGGCGGTTAGAATTAAATTACCATATACACAGAGAAAGAAGACATGTAGACATGTTGCTACAACTAAGCAGGCTACTTATGTATAGGAGGAAAATTAAGGTATATGAAGAGGATGAAATGATTGATTTCCTTATATATGTCTTGCTGGAAAAAATGACCCTAACTGAAGTAAAAGATTTCTAAAATAGTTAATATAAAGGAACAAAATGTCTTTTTTAAAAGCATAATTCTAAAAGAATTAAAAAACAAAACAAAACACGATTATTTATTGGATAATATGTTTGGGATTCAACCGAGGAGTATTAGTGCTTAATTGAAGGTTAGATATGTATTCATTGGATGAAGCTGGTTTAATTAATAGATCTGTTTAGTAGAAAAATGATAAATAGTTCGTGGGGAAGAAGTTTGAATTAAGGTATTATAGACTAAATTGTGAGAATTATAGCTCAAAGATCATAATACTATGGGAAGTTGATACTGGAAATTTAAAATGGTAAAAAAAATAAAATAAAAAATAAATAACATATATTGTATCAAGAAATTTATAGAATAATGTCGTAAGGAAGTAGGAACTGTTTGAATCTTGCCTTGTGAGAGTATTGGTGACTTTAAATAATGATTAATTGGTTGAATAAGTTTGAATAGCTTATAAAATCATTATGAACAAATGAGTATAGTTTGGGATATTAAGCAACTAAATCTAAAAGTGGGTACTCAGAGGAGAATTGTTTTATTGTTTGAGTATGAGAATAATGTAATGTCTGATGTTATTCTTTTTTCATGCTTGGCTGTGTTGCTGTAGAGAAAATATTTCTAGTTTATGTATGTAAAAAAACCCCTATCTTACGCGGAGCCAATGTTTCCTGCACAGTGGTACTTTGCCTTCTGGTCTCGTCTTCCACAGTATACTGCTGGGGCTGTGATTGATTCCCCTCTTTTTCCCCATCACAATCCACAAGTAAGTTCTGAGGTTTCTCCAATAAACTCTTACAAGCCTCCTTAAATGAGCTTCAAAATTCATCTAGCAATAGCTTTTTAAATTGCTCCACAGTAAATTGCCCAATCTTCAAATTTTCTAAGTCCTGTCCTTCCTCCATATCCTTGCCATTTATTTCATTACTCATTTTTCTTACTTCTTTTAAATTAGCCACTGTAACTCCAGACAATTATGCAGAAGAAAGCCTTGGCCATAGTACAAATATCCTGCAGACGGCATTTTTAAGTTCAGTTTAAATGAGTAGTGTTATCTTCTTACCCCCATAAATCACTCACACAGACTTCATTCTCCTTTCTCACTCCGGCCGCTTTCCAAATTTTAGGAGAAGGGGGGAAAAAGTATTTAAAAGGGGTATTTTAACACAGTTAATTGCCTTGTTATGGTTGAAATGCACTTGGTCTTCATATAAATCCTATCTTCTTCATTCTTGTTATAATTCTTGTCATGTTAGAAAAATAGCTGGTTTTTTAAAATGGCTGGCTGCAGCTATGCAAAAACATGGCGACCATGTTTTTGCTCTGTCGATCGCTCCTGCCTTGAGGCAGAAACGGCCTCTCCCACACACTTGCTGTGTGTGTGGGTGGCCAAAAACAAGCCTTTGCTATCTGATCTCCCTCCAAGAGAGCAGACAAAGCTCCCCCCGGACTGAAAAGACCGGGGAGCTTCAAAAAGAACGAAAAGAGGATCGGGTGGCTCGGGAGCCTCCCGTAAAATTGCCCGTTGCCACGCCACATTGGAAGCAGATCCGCCAATTATATATTTGATTTTTGAACTTGTCAGTAATACTCATTCAAGTCTTCTTCCACTGTCAGTCAGACATTTTTGTATAGTAATAACCAGGGCTTTTTTTTTCGTAGAAAAAGCCCAGCAGGAACTCATTAGCATAATAGGCCACACCCAACAGCAGGAACATATTAGCATATCAGGCCACGCCCCTGACAGTGCAGCTCATTAGCATATCAGGCCACATCCCCGTACGTTCCCTTGGCTTGCCCGGGCACCCTGCGGCTGCTGGGAACCCGGGCAAGCCAGCCCTTGGAGGAGAGGGGAGGCTGTTTAAACTGCCTTCCCTTGGCTTGCCTGGGTGCCCCACAGCTGTGGGGAGCCTGGGCAAGCCAGCCCTTGGACAGGTCGGGGAAGACACAGGGAGGCATTTAAATGCCTCCCCGATCCTTCCAGGCCCCCCCCCGGCCCACCTGCCTCGGAGTCACTGGGGGGGGGTCACTCTCCAGGCCTTTTCTCTGTAGCCACGCACACAGAGGTTTTGGCTGTAGTGGGCGAGGCCAACTCTGAAGCCAGCTGGAACTCCATTCCTGTGCGTTCCTGCCCAAAAATAGCCCTACTAATAACCAGGAACTAGAGTCCTCAGACTGCAAAAAATAACTGAGGCAATGCATACTGTCCAAGCCAAAGTACAGCAACGCAAGCAGTTAGATCCAGGTTAAACTGGCACATTTTCCATGCGTTCCCCCTTTCCACTACAGGGAACCCCCCCCCCCATTCCTCATTTTATGGGATTGCAGTGGGAGGTGGGAAGCAGGCAAGTTCTGTTCAACTGTTGGAAAATTTAGTCTGGATGCAATCCAGGAACTGACCCTAGTATATAAATGTTTTCACACTTTAGATGTAGGATGCTTAGCTCCAAAGATTTCAATACAGCTGAGACAGAAGGGGTTGTTTAAGATTTCATAGGTCACAGTTACAAGTGCACTAATGTGTCTGAAAAAATTATTTTGAGTTCACTGTTTTTGAAGTTCTTGACATTTGAGCATAAGACACTTGATATGTAAAACGTCTCTGAAGGAAGCCTTAAAGTTCAATGGAAGAGCACAGTTTGCATGCAGGAAGTTCCAGGTTCATTCTCTGGCATCTCCAAGTAAAGGACAACTACTGCCAGTCAAAGTAGACAGTCATGAGCTAGGTGTCCCACATGGCTTCATAACCACAATGTCTTTTGACATATTTTATTGGAATATTTATTTATATCCTGGAAGAATAGTAACCCTTTCTACACCTTCTGTACTTTCTTCCCACATCATCTTTATCCCTTCACAACTGTGGCTAAAACAACAGTGAAAGGTTTTTCCTGTTTGGGCACTGAGCCTTCGGATCTGCGAAGATCACAAATCAAACATACCTAACAAAATATCTTTCCTACCCTGTTTATCGTTTCTCCATCAGCACCATGAACTTGCAGCCAATTAGTGAGATCAGGATCTTCAGCCCTTCTGCTAGTGGTGTTAAGGTTTGCGACAGACCAGCCAGGGATATCTAAAACAATTTTATTGAGATAAATAAATCAGTTTCTTTCTATGATTACACAGAACCATGCCATTTTCATTAAACTTCCCAGCATTCACCCAGGCTCTTAGATACAAAATTTCACATCATGTGCCTTGTAATTATAAATGGAAGGGTCAAGTGATGGATAAGTATGATGACTGTTAAGGCTAAGCTTTTGCAAATTGTAAACTGAGAAGGGATGAAAAGATAGGCAGGGTTGCAGCTTTTACTTAGCCAGCACGTTCAACGGAGCTCCCTTAGAAGAAACATTTTTATTCATGGTCATTCTGTAAATAAAATACAATTAGCTAGGTATTATTTTAGCAGCCAGAATAGGCAAGACTAGCCTGATCTCATCTAATTTTAGAAGCTAAGCAAGGTTGACCTTGGTTAGCACTTGGATGGGAGACCACCAAGGAAAACCAGGGTTGCTACCTCTGCATGGAAGGCAATGGAAAAACCACCTCTGCCCATCTCTTACCTTGAAAACCCTTTGGTGGGCTGCCATAAGTCAGCTGCGACTTCTGCACTTTATTATTATGTACTATTTTACAATTTAGTGTGAATGGTTATAAAAACTGCAAGTTAAAAACAAGAGAAATGGATTCAGCTAGCCATGAAAAAGTTATATATCAGTTTACATGTGTAAGGGAGTGCGAGCTCAAGTTTTGTGAATTAATTATAGGTTACTGCTTGTTAAGAGGTTTGTTGCATGAATTGATTCATGAGGTCTTAAGGATTCTGACACTGGATGAAGCGAAAATCCATGTACCCAGGCTTTCTATTCCCAGTAGTGATCAGCCAGATGCTACTAGGCGACCAAAAGCAAGATTATAAGGCCCATGGCCTTCTTTGTTGAGTGTCAAATGCTCGGGACACAACGTGGGAGGGCTTTATGCCCTCCTTCTGGGTTCCCTCATGGCATCTGCCTGGCCACTATTGAAAACAGGTGCTGGACTAGATGGATCTGATTCTGCCAAACTCATATTATGATCTCATATTTTTCTTTTGGGGAAAAAATGATTTGAGATGTCAAAACTTTTAAAAGAGGTAATCATATTATGATCTCATATTTTTCTTTTGGAAAAAAATGATTTGAGATGTCAATACAAATCCATGCATAAAGAATAATAAACACTTAGGGCTGTTTAGCCTAGAAAATAGGCAAGTAAGGTGTGACACGACAGAGGTCTCTAAAATTATGCATAGTGCAGACAGAGTGGATGATGAGAGGATTTTATCCCTCTCTCATAATACTAGAATCAGGTCATCCACAAGTTGAAGGGTGGGAGATTCAGGACATGCAAAGAAAGTGCTTCTTCACACAGCACATAGTTACACTGTGGAACCTGCCGCCACAGAATGTAGTGATGGCTGCCAACTTTGAAGGCTTTAGAATGGGAATGGACAAATTCATGGAGGATGGGGCTTTCAATGGCTACTAGTCATGATATCTACTCCCACCAGTACCACTTTATCTAAGCATGGGTGGGTGGGAGGCTGCTGTTGCAGTCATTCTGCCCGTGGGCTTCCCAGAGGCAGAAGGTCTGCCACTGTGTGAACAGAATGCTGGACTTGATGGGCCTTTGGTCTGAGCCAGCATGACTCTTATATTCTTAAAACTGGGATTATTTAAAAGAAAACAGAAAAATCGTAAATATTTCTGCTATTTTCTAGGGATAGATAAATCCTGGTTCAGAATGAGATTTGAATTTGGAGAACACTTGTTTTACTGCAGCTGTAACAGTACCTGAAATAATAGGTGTGCTATGGGCATACAATACTCTTGTTTCAACAGACTTACTACTGGTTAGCGAATGCGATAAAAGCACTTTTAAGCCTGCAGACAAAGTGACTGAAAAGGGGGGGAAAGGGAGGGGGAGGAGTGCCTGGAAAGGCTCCAAGTGTACCAGCGTTATTTTGAAATAATTTTCTGCTTTTGTGGAACCATTGTTTTTGAAGATTCTAGTAGAGCACCTATTGGCTGAGTCCTAAGCTTCAGGTTTTTGATTTCATGTTCCTTTTCTTCTATTGCTTGATGCAACAAGGTTTGAAATTCTCTTTCCTTATGCACTAGCTCTTCTAGTAGTCTGTTTGAAAGACAGAGAGAAAAGGGGAGAATTAAACTTCACTGTGTGTTTGCCAAGTGCCTATTAACATCAGTAAAAAACTACAAACCATGGTACAACATTAGCAATTCCCAAAAGTGATTTTAATATGTTTGCACACTGTCAGCGACAAACAAAACTACAAAGCACAGACTTTCTGCACTCTGAAAACACAAGCGACAGCTATATGCCCATTTCTGAAGTTCCACTGAAACCTACAAAACTTACTTCCAAGTAAATATATTTACTGTGTAGTTTCTATTCTGTTACTGCTCCAGGAAATTCTAATGAAATCACATTGAATAAAAAATCAAGTCAGGTAAGAACACTCTCTAGCCTCTCCAATGATTTAAACTAAGAATTAGCAACCATAATTAAGTAGCAATACTCAACTGTCTAGCTAGACAACAGCGTTTATAACTAACTGAGTTGGCTGAGTCAAATGGTGCCATTGTTTGTTACTGTTGATTTTAACTGCCTACTGTAATTGGATTTTATAATTGTTATTTTATATATTGAATTGTGTATCTATAGCTGTTGTAACCTGCCCTGAGCCTGCTTGAGGGGGAAGGTGGGCTAAAAGCCTAGTCAATCAATCAACTGGTAATGACAAGCTGAGACAAAGCTTGAAGTGGGATAAAAAAGGAAGTGGGATGGGTTTGCCTCAGAGTAAGCAACAGAGTCCCTCTCTCAGATAAGGGATTAACATCTTCTTGGGGGATTTGCAGCAGGGCCTCTTGACCTGCCCAAAAGGTAAATGGTGTGTGTGGGGGTGTGTGTGTGTGGGGGGGTGGGCCCTCTACAGTGGTAACAGGTTGCGAAAGTGTTGCTTGAATGGTACATGGTATAGCCTAGTGAGCCCCCTGAGGCATCACTTTGGAGGATTAAAGGGTAATCCTCTGACCAGAAGCCTGGGGCCTCGGTGTCTTCATGGACCTGGGACAGGAACCACTTGGGAGATGCCATTAGCTTTGCCCCATAGGCCTCACAGATAGTGGGACAGGATGTGACATGCCTCCCTCGAGCACTAAAGAAGGTTTGGCAAGAAGAAACATGAGCTGTAACCACATGATGACTCAGGGCTCGGAGCCAGGGTGGCCTTGCCTGTAAGATCAGGGATGCACAAAGAGAGGAGTCCCCGTGACTCTCCTGCACCCCACTGATTGCCACACTGCAGTTAGGCTGGGAATGGGGTTTTGGCCTGTGTTTACTGCAGATCCCCTTTTAATCAATGTAACTTCAGAGGACGGCGGAAGACAGGAGGGCCTGGCGGGAGCTGGTCCATGGGGTCGTGAAAAGTCGAACTCGACTGTGCGACTGAACAACAACAACAAAAATAAAATTGGAAGTAAGATGGTTTTGCTTCAAAGTCTGCCAAGAGGCTGAATTTAGCTGGTTATCCAGTCAATATTTTTGAGTATACAACTGTGTAAACTATTTGATAATAAACATGAATGATCTATTCCCACTTTGAAATAATGGGTCAGATATCAGGCAATACCAAGAGCAGACTTACTACAAATGACCTCAAGTCAGCTGTCAATTATGTCAAACTAAGGTCATGCTGGCAGCAGATCAGCAGCTTCTTACTGTATTGTGACAATTGTAATATGGGTGACATGTTATCACAGATCTATATGCAAGACCCTCTTCCCCTTTCATTTTACTTTTGCTTATCATCAGGTATATTTATCTTTGTTTATTAAGCCGTCTGTCTTATGAGGAACACATTTGTTTCAGTTAGTGCTAAAGGCAGACAAAAATAATTGCTGGCATTTGTGTGTTTATCTATATGTAATGCTGCAAGGTGGGTTGGTGTCATTAAATGTATTAGTTCTAAGTAAAAAAGAAGCAAGCACCAATTCCTACAATACTATCCAGAGTCCAGACAGGTAGAATTCTGCATCTATTCATTTTTATATGACTAAGGTTTATCAATCAAGAATTGCTAAATTCTTGATTTAATATTCTCAAGATCCCACTATTTTATATACTGACATATTTAGACTTGTTTAGCTCCTTGGACTGATTCTTCTGTCACTGAAGTTAAAAGGAACAAAAGCAATGTTTTCTAGGTAACTGCTATCTAGAGATTCAGTAGTTTGAAAATGAAAAAGATAAATGATTGATGCTTTTACAAAAAATGTGTTATTTAATCATGAATTGTGGCAGGAATTTAGCAACCCATTTTATCAAGGCAACTAAAAAAGTTTGGAAAACTTGACATCCTTGCCCTGACTTAGCAAGAAGTAGGACATGCATGATGCAAGCCTGTGTGTGCATACTCCTAGCTAAAGAGTAAACAAGTGCTGGTAGGATTATAAATGCATCCCTCGCTAATGCAGCACTGGGGACACAAATATTGATGCAGAATCACAGGCTGCACTGTTAGCAGTTGGACCCCTTCTCCTGCTGAGGGGCAGTTTAAGGCAAAAGCACCCCTCTGTACATTGCCCTGAAACTGTAAATGTGGGGCACTGCTTGGGCCAAAATGGATGCCAGTTAGGCAGCGGCCTGGGAAAGCAGTTTAAAGGTGTGAGAGACTGGCTGGCTACTTCCTCTTCCTCACCTTGGAGACATGCACAGCTCAGAACAATAGGTCACCCAAGATCTATTGATACACTCAGGAATAATCTCATCAACACCCAAGGCCAGCTTCCCCTTCAACCATTATCGTTGATTAAGCCCCACTCAAGCAATGCTTAAGTCTATTCACCTTGCCCATCATCTTTCCTGCCTGGTGCTTGTAGGGCCATCAAGCCTCCCCCACCTCTTTGTCTACCTCCAGTAGAACAATCAGTTCACTGTCCTCTAGCAGTGAGTCAACCTGCCTCAGGATATGTTTTCCCTATAAATATGTCAACCTGCTGCTCCAACAGTGTGTGTGTATGTTCTTGGGTCCTCTCTCTCGCTTCCCCAAACACTGGCCATTTCCTCTTTGACTTGCTGCTTCTGTGGACCTCTTCAAGACCAGTAATTATCATGCATCCCTACAACACTTTCCCCTTTTCCTCCCTGATCTTCCAGGTTAGCTCTTGTATGTGTTTGCCATGTGCACTCTTGTTTTCTGTCTCCCCCCCCCCCAAATTTGTTCCAATAAAAACCTTTCCCATAAATAACAGCCTGGTTATTTCCAAGAGTTCTCATAGGGACGAATCCCCATATACATAGGTAGAGATCCCAGTTACCCGCCTCTCACTCTGTCTCCAAGCTAATTCCCCCAAACTAAGTGGAGATTGTCTATTTTGGGTAACCGCATCACTATGGTCCTGGTGATGATCTGTTTGGGAAGAAGAATGGACACTGATGGCTCTGAATCAGACTGGGATGCCACTGTTATGCTATGCAATCATGTGATGCAATTTATATGACATTGCATTTGATCTGACATTGATCTGGCCTTTCAGACAACTGATTCTGCATTGCAAATTACTATTTATAAGTTAGATATGAATATAATTCATAATATTGTTGTTGCACTTTAAATATGAAGGAAATTCACTAGGTCTCCAGATGTTAAGAATTACCTATTAGTTTCCAATTTTAGTCGTCCAAGTTGAACATTGAGGGATCTCTGGGCAGCCTGGGATTCATGGGATACTGTAGAGCTGAGGGTGCTCACACCCGAGGTAGCGACGTTACCATCATCTAAAACAAGGCAAGGTTGCTGAATTGTCTGGCTTGGAGGCTGCCCGTCATGTTCTTCACCTTCAATGTCATCCTGATCTGCTGTATCACTCTCTGATGCCAGACTGAAGTGTGTCCTCAGTTCTGTTATGAAAAAAAAGTGTTGTTAATTATAGCAATTAAATGAGAGACAAGCATTATGAATCTGTAACCTTTAAAGCTGCTATCTTTCTGGACATCTGAAGATGATGGGTTGCACCCATCCCCCAAATGGCACCAAGATAAAATCCCTGAGAGAAGAGAGGATAACACTGCAGGACTGATTATATTAGGAAAAAGACAAATCCATGATGTGAAATGGTGCTGATTATAGGAGAAAAATGGGACAGAATGTTGTTGGGAAATGAACTAATTTATGGTTTTATATCTGCTACACACGCAACACATGGACTGTGCACACATCTGTATACCTTGAGCCAAAGAAAGCTGTTTGCATCACCTACTGTGAGAGACTTCACATAGGGAACACTTGCCTGCATTTTATGTTAATGTAGCTTGCACCCATTCAGCGCAAGGCATTGTGGGAAGAAGAAGCACATGTTAGCCATTGTGAGCAGAACAACAACTAAGAAGAAGAGATTCCCCCATTGCTGAGGAGATGAGATGTCACGCAGAACACGGACCTGATCTACATTTGAATTGCTGTTTTCTGTTGATGGTACCTTGAATGCCTGGGAAAGCCAAGATTCATCTGTACTTCAAAGGGGATGCAGGAAGCCGACATTTCACACCTGGCCAGATGGCATTCCATGAGATAGAGTGTAGTATTTCAAATATCGCCCAACCCATAGAATACCTGCCGCTTTTCTACATGCACCAATCAGGGAATTTATGGGATGGACTTGTAAGTAGGTAGGATTACAGATTGGCAAGGTGCCACCCACCTGGAGTTTCAACTATAAAACGCAAGGACCATGCTTTAGGGGTTGGGCTAGCCACATTTTACCATCAACGAAAAGACCATGCTGCAAGTCTTCTGGCTAGCCACATTCTACTACCCCCCCTCTTTCCTGCTTTAAAACTCTTTGTCTTTACTGGATCTCTTTGGGATACGCAGCCAAAGAGATCCACTTACACGCACGTACACACACTTGACCAGCTGGTTCTGGAACAGTGTGATGTAGGTAAAACTTCTAGACAAGGTTTTCTGTCCCTTTATTCTTCATTGCAACAGACAGGACTTCTGAAACAGGCAAGTATGAACCGAAATAGCTACCTACCTACCTCCTAAGTTACTAAACTACTTTATTTCTATTTCTGTAACTCTAAAGGAACCTTGAGTGTATGCGAATTGTGAGACTGATGTTTTTGTATGTGTGACTTTGATATCCTTCAGTAAAAAGATTATTTGTTTTGGAAAAACACCCGTGTGGTCTCTATTACTGGAACTCTGGGTTCAAACACGACCTTGGTATAGCTGGCCAGGACTCACGCTAAAAATTTAGTTAGCCTCTGCTGTAAATAAAGCAGTTGGCGTAACAATGTTTATAGCTCACAACTTTTGCTAGCCACATGCCAAGAAGAAATAAGGCTGAACCTATATCACACTAGTAGGTGTGCTAAGCTGATGAGTAGCTACTTGCAGCAGAAATAATCATAACTGGATTGATAAATAGCAACACCTTAGTGCTCTGGCAGCTAGGGAAGGTGAATGTAAGAAAGAACACTTCCCCAGCTGCTTCGGAAAGCCAAAGTATTACAGGTTAGTCTATGTGCTCCAGAACTTGCAGACTTCACCTTTTTAGGGTCTCTGATAGAGGTGTTTCTCAAATGCCTCTGTTCTTTTTAACTAGCGATCTGAGGTTAGAACTTTAATGCAAATCTTATTTACTATTGAGCTGTGCCTCTTCCCCAGCCGGCTGATTGTATGCTTATGTTTGTTCAGCTTCCTTCTGCCTATCAAAAGTTTCCCCATGGATCTAGTTTTTCTGCCTAGATCATCTGAGGAGGGCCCTGATTTTGAATAATTAGGCCAAAGGCTACAGGGAAGTAAGATAAAACAAAGAAACAAACACAGTTGAAACTAAAATTCTGAAGACTAATTTTGAAATGTAAATGCTCTTTACATGAAACAGGTTTGGCAATGTTATGCTAATGACAGCTGTAGTTTTGTGCTTGTTTACAAATAAACCCCTTTGAATTACACACTGTACAGAGAGACCATAGATTCAGCACCTAATATAACTAGTTCAGAGCCTGACTAGTGTTTGCAGTACATCTAACAGGCAACACGGTCTTGTGTCTTGTTAAATGCTCAGTGTGGCTGCACACAGAATGGAAAGCTTTAGGGATTTTTCAAAAATAATCTCTAAAGCTCTTTCCTGGTCACTAAACTAGAGCACTTTTTCATACAGCAAATGCTTTCATCTTTTCCTCCTAGCTTCAGGGGCTTATACTTTTTTCAGGCATCTGACCTCAGTTACGTTCTTCACACAATAAATCCATCGAGACAAAGCTGCATGAGACCTACCGTTTTTTCATTCTTCTACATTTTGTAGCATTTGTTAAAAGGGACATGTTGCTTTCAAAAAAGCACTCAAAGGGCTGAATGATGAACAGGTTTTGATCATTTTATCTTGGGGTTATATGTCACAATGAAAGCTATTTTTTAAATGGACTGGCCACAGCATTTACTAAGCAACCTGGGAAATGTGCAGCACAACATTATCCTCATAATTTTTCAGAAAGATATTGAAAAACAAATCTGTGCCTTGATGACTTCTAGAGTAGATTACTATAATACATGGGGTTGCTCTTAAAGACTCTCCAAAATTGCAATAACTCCAAAATGCTGCTACCCAGCATTTGTTGGGGGGTGAGCATTGGTGTTTCAACAATATAATGGCTACGTATATGTTCCCAGACACAATTTAAGGGCCTTGTTTTTATTTTTTATGTCCTAAATGGTGTGGGTCTATGTTATTTCTAGGGATTTCTGTTCCTGGAGATCAGTCTTGCTCTTTGACATATGCCCATGTGGTACCACTCAGAATGCTGCTTCATGTGGGTGCAAATCTAGCATTCAAAAAGGGCAGGAACTTTTCATTGCTTACCAGTACACTGAGAAATAAGTTTCCTCCAGGGCCCGCCTTTCTTCTACAATTAGCTCCTTTCAGAAGCATATAAAGATTTTCTTTTAAATATTAGAACTTAGTTATGCTAATATCAAGAGCTGACATTTAATCACTGAGCTGTTTTTAGATCAACCAAGAGATTTTTAGATAATTGCTACCATTGTTTTTAGGTGATTGTAGTTAGAGCAGGGGTGTCAAACTCATTTGTTACAAGGGCTGGATCTGACATAAATGGGACTTTTGGGGGCCAGGCCATGCGTGTCATAAAATGTAATGCCATTTAGCAGAGATATAAACTTTATAAAAGATACAAACACAATTAAAGATTTTTTTTACTTAAAATACAAATGCTTAAAATACAAAATGCTTAAAACTCTTGCGATATTTTGTTTATTTAACAGTCTGTGATAACTGACACCTCCCACCCCCCAAAAGATGACTGTTTAAAATGGAAAGGTGGGGGAATAGTGGGATTTGGCAATGCAATTTAAAAAAATTAAGAAAAAACACAAGGAACACAGCAGAAACCCAAAATATAAAATGCTCAAAGCCTAGGAACATAAAATGGCTGGGCATTGTAAACCTCTCCCCTCTCCCCCAGGTCTACTCAGTGGCAGTGCCTCTCCAGTGTAATGGCCCCCTTTGGCTGTGGGTACCCAGGTTAGTTATTCACTCAGGCACCCATTCTCAGGTCAATTCAGCAGAGACAAATTGGCTCAAAACATCAACCCTGTATTTGCAAGGAGACAACTCCATCAAGCATCAGTTTCAACTATGCAAACACTGGAATGTGAAACTTTTTGAGCTCCACTCCATTGCAGCACAGACAAAGTTGCAAAGAAAATGTGGAATAGATTTCCCATTAAGGTCTTTGGGTCTACTCTGGGACTGGAATGACAGCCACCAGAGTGAAATGACAGTCCCTGGGAGTAGCAGAACCATTCTGGGATTGGAATGAGGGCCCCCAGAGTGGAATTCCATTCCCAGAATGCTGCCTCTACTCCCAGGGGCTGTCATTCCATTCTGTGCCCTGTCATTCCAGTCCCAGAACACAGATTCTATTGCTAGGGACCGTCATTCTACTCTAGGGGCGCGTCAGAGGAGAGTTTCTTGAGCCTGGTGACGCTCCCCCCGCCGGTAAGGAGATTCGACTTGGCAACCCTAGTTAATACTCGCTTGGACTGTAAACCACCCTGTGAATCTTTTTGGACTGAAAAGCAGTGTAAAGGTTTATTGTAAATAAATATGATAAACATTTTACAGGTAATACTAAGCTTGTAAAATATGTAAAGAAACAGAAGAGTGCAAGTTTAAAGAGTTTAAATGAGGCTTACAGCTTTAGGATACTTACAGTTCAGTGGGTATTGTCCCATACCATCACCACTAGACGTATACTCCCTTTCAAGCACATTTTATGGTTGCTATATATTATAGACCCACACAGTGTATATGTACTAAATCAGAAATGTTTGAGACAGCTGGCCATTAAAAAACAAATCTATGTCTATGAAGGGCTAATGGCCATAGCTCACTGCTGTAACATACATGTCATGTGAAAAAAGACACTCATCTACTTCTAACATTACAATTTTATGAATGATATATACAATGACACTCCCACTGAGATGTGTACACGATTATTTTATAGAAGAACTTATTTCTATATTAAAGATGCTTGGAATCAAAGCTAAAGAGAAAGCCAATATTTAAGCAAATAAGCAACATCTCACCTTAAGGTCTGAAAGCCTGGTTGGGGGGGGGGCATAAAATTTCAAGGAAAAAAGGACGCCCCCCCCCAAGTTTTTTTCCCAACTTTGGAGAAATGGACACATTTAGAGGAACAGTGAAAATAATATTTTAAATATTTTATTTTTGAATGAGTGAAATAGTTTTTAAAACAATGATTTATGCTCTAATATGTCAGAAAAATTAAAGCGGAATGGCAACGACCCATGTCTAACAAACCATTCCCAGCCTTTGTAAGAAGACTTTACCCCACTACTTCTCTGGCTTCTAGTATTTTGCAGGTACCGACGGTTGATGCTCCAGTGACAGCCTTACAGTCTACAGGGCTAGTTTCAGAAGATGGACACGGCAACCTGCGAAATAATCTAGACAAACGTGCTGAGTTTGCCCTCAGGAAGACGCATGAGTCCAATTCCATGGCAATTAAGTCCTCAGCTGCGGCCTCTACAGTGTCAAGAGCTGCCATAGTATGGATGAGGAAGCTCATACAGATGCTCCTGGAGAACGACCCAAGGCTGATGGAAGAAGCCACCAGAATCTTAAAAGCCATTTCTTACACAGCTGATGCCAGACTCTATGGTTTTCTCCTCCAAGGCTATGGCATCTGCATATGGCATCTGCATAGTCCATCGTCTAGTTTGGCTTAGGTCATGGCCGGCAGATTATCAATCCAAAGCAATAGTCATAGCTTATCCATTTCAGGGAGATAAACTTTTTGGTGAACCCCTAGAGAAAATACTGGTAGAGACTCGAGACAAAAAGAAAGCACTTCCCAAATTTGTGAGATTGGGAGACAAGGCTTCTACATCCTCCTCCTTTCGTACGCAACATACGCTTCCAAGATTTCGCCAGGACACCAGAAGAATGTCATGGGGCAACAATAGCTTCAACAACAGACAATCCTTTCGTAGAGGCGCAAACAACAACAACAATAGATTCCTGAGACCAAACTTCTTCAGACAAGACAAAGGGGACAAGAACCCCAAACCTGCGTGAGCATGACTATCTACAGACACCAGTAGGGGAAAGACTTCGGAAAGAGGTGGGTCGAATCCCGACCAGACCCTTGGACTTTGGGCGTAGTAACCGAAGGATACAAGATAGAATTTCTCAAAATCCCCCCTCAAAGATTTATCCTATCTCCCATTACCAAGAATGATACAAAAAGACTCAGGACCTGGTCAGCGGTGACTCACCTCTTAGACATCAAAGCAATAGAACCGCTGCCATTAGAACAACAGGGACAGGGCATCTATTCAACCTTTTTTACAGTCCCCAAAAAGACAGGAGAGCAATCTTAGACCTGAAGTTTGTAAACAAATTTGTCATTCCCAAGCATTTCTGCATGGAAACTCTAAGATCAATTGCAGAGTCACTTCAACCAGGGGAATTTCTTGTATCCCTAGACTTGACAGAGGCATACATGCACATCCCAATCTTTCCCCCCACACAGGAGATTTCTGCGTTTTTGCTTAGGAAATCATCACTTTCAGTTCCGGGCCCTGCCCTTCGGACTCTCATTAGCTCCCAGGGTATTCACAAAAATAATGGTTCATCCCATAGTTACCCTACGAGAAAGGGGAATCCACATTCACCCCTATTTAGATGACCTATTGATAAGATCAAGGACACTAGAACGGTCAATACAGGACACACGCAAGACTCTTCAATGCCTACAGGAGTTCGGCTTTCTTGTAAACATGAACAAAAGTTCCTTGACTCCATCTCAACGGCTGGATCACCTCAGAGTGATCATAGATACCAACACAACTTCACTATATCTACCCATGCAGAAGGCTCGAAAGATCAAATCAATAGCCAAGCAGATCATCATGGCAAGAACCTCGTCCCTGTCCATACTAACTAAAGTAATGGGACTAATGGTCGCCTCGTTCGACACCCTTCAATGGGGAAGATTCCATTCAAGGCAACTTCAATTATTCTTAAGACCCTTCCAATCTTCCATAGCTCTGAGAATGGACATTTCCTTGAAGGTTCCACTACAAGTAAAGATGAGTCTTCGTTGGTGGACCAACACATCAAATTTATCCTAAGGGAAATCCTTCTGGATTCAGGACCGGATTCAGCTGTTCACCGACGCTAGTTTATTAGGGTGGGAAGCCACCCTACAAAACCGGCCAGTACAGGGAAAGTGGTCAAAGATGGAACAGACCCTTCCGATCAACCTGTTGGAACTTCGTGCTATTCGACTTGCTCTTCAGTACTTTGCTCTTCAACTCAAGGGAACCCATCTTCTTGTTTGCACAGACAACATATATGTAAAGGCCTACGTGAACAAACAAGGGGGCTCCAAGTCCCCGATGTTACACAGAGAAGCGATCAAGTTACTGAAGTGGGCAGAAGCGAACTTAGCCTCGATCCAAGCAGAACATGTACAAGGAGTTGCGAATGTACAAGCGGACTGGCTGAGCCGTCAAACTATCCAGGAGAGCGAATGGTCTCTCAACAGGAAAGTATTCTGCTTCATAACAGACAATCTGGGAAGACCTGTTTGCGACTCCTACCAATGCTCAACTGTCAAGATTCTTCACCTGTTACTTCCATCACCAAGCAGAAGCCACGGATGCACTGACAGCCCAGTGGCCCAACAGCCTTCTATATGCTTTTCCACCATTGCCGATAATACCCCGTCTTCTACGGAGAATCCGAATGTTGCAGGCAGAAGTCATCATAATAGCACCATACTGGCCAAGACGTCCCAAGACTTTTCCTGTTCCCTAAAACCCCCCATACTATCTCCTCTTTTCCTGCTCCCTTCTTTCCTTCCAACCTACCAGCAAAGCTACCTTTAATCCCCCCCCCTCTTCAGCTATATTTATTTACTTAATTTATACCCTGCCCTTCTCCACAATGGGGACCCAAAGCAGCTTATATCATTCTCCTCTCCTCTCAAAACAACCATGTGAGGTAGGTTAGGCTGAGCATGTGTGACTGGCCCAAGATCCCACAGTGAGCTTCCATGGCAGAGTGGGGATTTGAACATGGGTCTCTTAGATCCCAGTCTGAAACTCTAACCACCATAGTATACTGGATTTCATGAGGTGACTGCTATTGAACAGTAGCAAGCAGCCAGTCTTGGGTGAGTCATGCAAGTCAGGTAGTACCAAGTTACCCAGAGATTGCTGGTGGACCTAGCCCTGATGAGTTCTTCCTCAAAGGCAAAAACAGCCTTGGGAAAGGCCCTCCTCTTCACCTGCCTTTTCCTGTCAGAGATCAAGGCTTGAAAACTAGCAGTACTGTTGTGGTTGCTTAGCCACAGCCAACAGCCACTGAAAGGGAATTAGGTACTGCTTCTATTATTGGGGAGATTTTAATCCCTCAATGTATTTTTTTCAGGTTTGTCAAAAGATCTGTTTTGTCTGTCCACAGATTTAGCCATGCTGACAATCAGATACGTTGATTCCTGTCTAAGAGACCCATGTTCAAGATTATATTTATTGTTTGAATATCAATAATTTTGGCATTAATTAAAACTCTATGCATTTGATGATAATACATTATTAATACTTCACAGTTTAACATGATATTCAAATATGCTGGTAGTCCTATTGTGTAAAACTGTTTCTGTCCAAATAACACTTCAGTTTGTTCATTATTTCCCAATTTCCATTTTTATTTTCTCCTGTGTCTGATAAGACAAAAATAATGTGCTAAGGTTTCCCCCCCTTAACTTCCAGTAATTTATATTGCCAGTCTTACCTGGAACCAGAATTGTAATAGCAGTCTGCACTGCTTTGCGAATTATGCTGTCCAGAGCAAACATCCAATGTGGCTTGATATTGTGATTTCTGAGAACTTTATTTACCTGGAAAGAGACTCTGCAGTTAATACATTATTTTTAAATGCAGTTTTGGTGAAAACATTAGAAAAGATAAGAGAAATCTAAGTTTGTGTGTACTGTATCTTTCCCTCCTCTGTGTACTTCTGTGCTCCTCAGAGGCCAACTGAGCCATATTGTTTGGAAATTAGAAAGGAACTAAATATTTCTAAAAGCTAGAAAGAAGACACAATTGGATACACTTAAGCTTATATCCTTAGTAACTGACCTTATTCCCTGACAAGGATGGCCCAGGCTAGCACAATCCCATCAGATCTCAGAAGCAAAGCAGGGCTCGCTCTGGTTAGAAGAGACTGGATTGGATTTATAACCCATCCTTCACTACCCAAAAGAGTCTCAGAGCGGCTTACAATCTCCTTTCCCTTCCTCTCCCCACAACAGACACCCTGCGAGGTGGGTGGGGCTGAGAGAGCTCTTTCGAGAACTGCTCCTGAAAGATCTTGTGGAGGAGTGAAGAAAAAAACACAGTTCTCTCAGATTAGAGTCCGTGCTCCTAACCACTACACCAAACTGGTTAGTACTTAGATGGCAGAATACCAAGGAAGTTCAGGATTGCTGCATAAAGGCAGACAATGGCAAACCAGCTCTGGATTTCCCTTGCCTTGGAAACCCTACGGGGTCACCGTAAGTCGGTCGCAACCTGATGGCACCTTCTACCACCAACTGACCTTATGGTGGTATGTTGTAGAAAAGATTAGGATGATAAGCTGATCATTTATCTACCCTTTAGTTAACTGGATTAGAATAATGATTACTTGACTACACTGAAATAAATGTCCATCAATATGAGTGCCTTTTTGAGATACTGAAGCAAGTGTACAAAGTAAATCTATCTATTCTTCATTAGAAAGAAATATAACGAATCACATATTCTCTCTTCCTTCTCCTTTCTCAGCTTTGGTTTCCTAGCTCATGGTAAACTATAGTCTGCCTCCAAAGTAGAGCTTGGAAACCAGTTAAAACCAATTGTTTGCTATTCTTTGGAAGCAAACTATGGTTTATTAAAAAAATGGTTTACATGACTTGGGATATACCCTGTTTTCCCGAAAATAAGACCTACCCCAAAAATAAGCCCTAGCAGGATTTCTATGCATTTGTGGTATAAGCCATAGTGTGTCTTCTTGAGAAAAAATAAATATAAGACAGTGTCTTATTTTCGGGGAAACACGGTAATGAGAACCAGGAAGTTAGACTTTCTATTATAGCATCACTTCTAAAATCAAAATATTTTCAGAAAACAAAACAAACCATTAAGGACAGAGGGCCACTAAATAAATGTTGGTCATCAGGAAAATTGTTTTGGGTTACTATCTCCAGAGTATACCTACAATTATATAATTTATATTAAATTGTATTGATGATATAGGACATAAATTTACTAATATATTCATTTCATAATTGAACGTACGTAACATCTGTAGTGGTACCCATGTTCGCTATAAGAATAAACCTAACTAAACCAGGTTCAGTCTTTCAAAGGTGCCCAGTACCTTTCAGAGGTAAGCTGCCTTCACCCTATGGCCTGAGGATTTATGCAGGCTCAGTGCACCAGATGCCAATGTGCAACCTGATGCCTTTATCTCTGCACTGAAGATGAGTCCAGATATAGTGCGAGCATAGCTACGTTCAGTTAGTAGCCTCCTTAATGGACAGAAGTACTTCATTTAACTTTTCCACAGTTTTATCATTTGCATGGCAATTTAAAATCTTTTCAAATACTTTAATAATCTGAATGACTGAACTTTGTAATCAATTTCTGATCTTACAAATGCACCACATTATTATTCATAGTGTCTGTGCCATAAAGAATCTGAGGCTGACAGTGATTTAAGATACTTGGCTATCTTTTGCAGTCAGGAGTCTAATATAAAACATGCCATACCACATTTACAGGGCTAAAAGACCATTAGGTGCACTGCCTATTCCATTTCTATCCTGCCATTCCTCTATGGATCTCAGGGGAGTCTACATGGTCCTCCCTCCCTTCATCCTTACAGTGAACCAAATGAGGCAAGTCAGGCAAAGAGAAAGTGATTGCCCCAGGTCATGCAGTAAGCTTCAAGGCTGAGCCAGGACTGGGCTTTCTTGGGCTCAGTAAGTAAAAGCATGATGCAGCCCATTTAATCTTCCTGCCAGAAAAAGCCTGTGGCATCATTGTCTATGACTGCAATTCTGAGAATACTTTACTGGGAGTAACTCCTTTGAATATGGCTAAGTAGACCTGCTTGGGATGGCACTGTAATTGCCCACTCTCAAATATTATTTTATTTTACATTGTTCAATTTGGGGCACAATTTAGCAAAAGCTGGTCACAAGTTCACTTAGAAATAAGGCCCAGTGTCTTGACCGGGCTAAAAGTGGTTCCCGTCCCATTGTTTCTAATGGGGCTTTATCACGACTAGCTTCTAATATTGTTGTTAGTGAATTGGGCAAGTTTATCAGAACACTATTTACGGAAGGTAGCAATGTAGCAGGAAAAAAAGTGTACTTACTGCATCCTGAAAACCGAAGAGTACCAACTGAACCTGGCTGATGCCATGACTGTCAAAGTCTAGCTCCAGTTTCAGCTTTGAAAGTGTACTTGCAATGATCTTGCGATCAGTTGACCTGACAAATTCTCTTAGGCTGGCAACTAAAGTTGTGATGTGTTCCCATTTCAGTTTAGGCTCTTCAGCTCCCTGGTAGAACAATAAAGATTAGCTAATTACAGCTGTATAATCACGAGGGAAAGAATGATGAAAATGCAAAAAGCACATTTTGCCTAAGCCTTGTTGATGTGCAACTTCCATTTATACATTTCAATGAGGTTTCCACAGGAAAGCCTGTTACAAATGTTGCAGCTGGCTAGTGAGTGGGTGTTACCCCCCCCCCCAATGTTCTCATGGCTGGGTGGCACATGAAACAGAAATTGCGTAGCCCTTGACTGGAGGGCAAGCCAAAGGTGAAGGAAGGAGACAGGGTTTCATAATGATGTAGCAGGTATGGGACAGGAAAAGTTTAATTGGCAGCAGAGTGTGAAGATAAGGTCAGCACTACAAAAGAGGCTTTGTAGACAGAATGGATATAAAATATCTAAAGACTATAGCTTGATGAACAGACTTATGGAAGACTGTTGAAGCCATCATGAAGCATAGTTTTTAAAAAGCCACAAAAATGGAAGCAAAAGAATGGGATACTATTACCAATGATCATGGAATTAATCTCACAAACTTCAAAGTAGATCCATTATCATCCATCATCCACTAGGAGCATTTTCATGACTAGAAAATAATAGTTCCCTTCCCTATGCCAACTATGGCTCCTGTAAGTATAGAGGGGCTCATAATGCATGATGTCTGCGGCTGGCAGCAGGGCCGTGGGAGGAGAATGCCCTGAGCACCACAGCTTCGCCAACCACCTTGCTGGCCCACCAGAACTGAGCCCCTGGGCAAGTCTGCTGGCCCCGACAAGACAACTTACAGGGGTGGTGGGAGACAGTGACAGCCGGGATGCTTCTACTTACCTTTTTCTACATACTACAATTTCCCCCCCAGAAAATATTTATAACAAATGTTTCTGCTCCTAAGAATCAAAATTTACCTTATGTGTAAATCAGAAGTTTCTGCATTTAAGTATATTTAGATATGCATTCCACCATTATAAAGAAACTTCCAAATCCAAACATTTAATACTTTCTAACCTCCTGACTGAAAACATATCAGTGTAACGTTGCCTCAGTCTTATGTATAATTTATGATGTGCTTGCACAGCAATCTCCAGGACATACACATTTATTTTAATACATACAGTCCAATGTTAAATGAACCATTTGTATTAGTTTACCTGAGTTAAGGCTTCCATCAAATTCCTCACCACTTTATCTTGATCCTCTGTTAAAATTCTGTGAAGTGTGGCCCTCCGTTCACTATCTTTTTTGAGCATGAAGAAGCCAGAATCCTTCTCCTCTGGTGAAGGAGGAGCACTGTGATCCTCAAAATTCTCATCTGGGATGCTGTACTTCCAAAATATAATGTTAAATAATGTAATAAGAACAACAAAACGTAGTTTAAATAGTTCTTTCTTCATTTATAAACGAACATATATGAATGTTACCTTAGGAAAAGAGACCTAAGCCCTTTTGCATCCTTATCTCCACAGGACTTGGCTCTCAGTTTAAATGAAAATGGGTCAAGCTTTAATTCAGTGTCAGGTGAAACTGAACCATATTCACTGCTGCTGCTTGTATCTTCTACCAGAACAGGAACGGGCAATGATATGCTTCGAAGATATTCTGTTCATCAAAGGGGAAAACTCAGAAAATTAATGCAGTTAAGGTCTTAAACAGAAATCTAAATTATAAGAATCACTTAATGTGATCTATTTACACACACACACACACACACACACACCACCTTTCTGCCCTATTTAGGGTCCCCAAGGCAAACTATCAGAACTTTAAAACAGCTGGCTCAGTGTCATCTACTCATACTGGCCATGACTCACTCCTGAGACTCTTATACAGAGAAAGAACCTTGATTCAAGCCCAGTAGCACCTTACAGACCTACAAGATTTCGAAGGTGTTAGCTTTCAAGAATCAAAACTTCATTCGCTGGGGATCCAATGAAGGGAAGCTTTGATTCTTGAGAGCTTATATACCGAACATTTTGTTTGTCTGTAATGTACCACTGGATCCAAACCTAGCTCTTCTACTGCAGAACAACATGGCTCCCCTTCCCAAAACTATTATACAGAGAAAGGTTTTTCCCAGCACCTGCTACCAGAGTTGCCAAGAATCAGGCCCGGAATGTCCTGCATGGAAAACCCATGCTCTACCAATTGTGCCACAGATGTTCCCCAAAAATGAGTTTGTGAAGAATTATTTTCACAAATGGCCTAGGACATAAAAACATAAGAGAAGCCAATGTTGGATCAGGCCAGTGGCCCATCCAGTCCAACACTCTGTCACACAGTGGCCAAAAATACCAGGTGCCATCAGGAGGTCCAGCACTGGGGCCAGGACACTAGAAGCCCTCCCACTGCTGCCCCCCCAAGCACCAAGAATACAGAGCATCACTTGCCCCAGACTGAGAGTTCCTATCTATACCTTGTGGCTAATAGCCACTGATGGACCTCTCCTCCATATATTTATCCAATTCCCTCTTGAAGCCGTCCATGCTTGCTGGCGCCGCCACCTCCTGTGGCAGTGAATTCCATGGGTTAATCACTCTTTGGGTGAAGAAGTACTTCCTTTTATCCGTTCTAACCCGACCGCTCAGCAATTTCATGGAGTGCCCATGAATTCTTGTATTGTAAGAAAGGGAGAAAAGTACTTCTTTCTCTACCTGCTCTATCCCATGCATAATCTTGTAAACCTCGATCATGTCACCCTCAGCCGTCGTTTCTCCAAGCTATAGAGCCCCAAGTGCTTTAGCCTTTCTTCATAGGGAAAGTGTTCCAACCCTTTTATCATTCTCGTTGCCCTTTTCTGCACTTTTTCCTTTTTGAAGTGTGGTGACAATATTCTTAGACCTGGATTCTTTATATGCTAATATCAAAAAAAGTTCTGCTGCATTCAGTGTTTAGGATTGCAAATTCAACAGCGTAAATTTTAAAAATGAGTAGGCTAAATAAACCCAAAACCTAATCAAACCATTGGTTTCTCTGACCCTCACTGACAGTTTGTCAATGTGGTGGCTTGTAAGAAAATAAAATCCCTGATGTCTTAGAACATTTACAGATTTCATTATGTGTATGAGAAAGATCCAAGTGTTAACCTCACCATTTGATCCAACTGCGAGTGCTATGAAAAAAGGGGAAAAACGAAATGTTAAAAACTTTAAAGACTTATGAAGAGTACAAAAACTAACTTTATCAATTTTTAAAGAATAAAAACAGAGTATCATATACAAAGTTCTATTATTTTAAAATATTATCAACAAGTACTTATTAGCATAAAATTAGTCATGACTCATGTCTCAGCTTTGTAGAAACCAATGAAACAGGCTAGTTAAGTCTTATGTCCTCTTGTTTAAAAAGATAAGTTAAAATGATAGTGAAGCCTTTAAAGCATTTGTTGAACTTTCAAGTTCATAGCTGAAAGACACATTTATTTATAATTTTAAGTATGCTAATGCGATCTTAGTTGTATTTTTGCTTTGAAGAGCTGTGATTAGTGGCTATGTTAATCACTACTCAAATGATCTTAAGTTCTCCCCGCTAGACCTAAATATGTCTTTACCTGTTAGCTTTGATTGGGACTTTCTTTTTCTGCTTGTGACTTTTAAGAACTCATCAACAAGAAGCTCATTGGCACAAGTTCTCTTGTCTGGATCTGGCTCAAAGCAGCGTAGTATGAAAGCTTTTGCCTCTGCTGACATGGATTCAGGAATTTCTGGGTGTATTTTGAACATTCCAACCTAATATAGATGGAGTAAAAAACAATCAATGTTATGTTAACTCATGGAGGAAAATGTACAAAGAAATACAGGAGCATCCATCCCACAAACCTACTTGTGGCTATTACCACCATTTTAGAGACAAATCCAGCTATTTAAAAATGTCACAACCAATGATCCCTCTAAGCTGTGGAGTCTTGTGAGCAAAAAACTCAACTTTGTCAGCTACTGGCATTAAAGTTGTGAGTGAACGATTTGGCTACTGCATAAATTAGTTTGCTCTGGAGCCATCCTTCCTGAGCTAAGACAAAAATGTGTGAGCTGGAGGCTAAAAAACTGTGAGCTAGCTCACACTAACTCACCTTATAGGGAACACTGGTCACAACAACCCAATCCTGATCAGGTTTGTGGTACAGTGGGAACAAACATAAAAAGGTGGCAGGAGAAAAATTTCAACCCAGAACACATTGGGTAACTTAAGAGGTTAAAAAAGAAGAAAATCCTTGTATGTAGAAATAGCAAGGTCCATTCCAAAAAGCTAAAATTGTTATTAAATCAAACAATCTTTACTCAAATGGTAATTATTAAAAACTATGCATAACAATCCATCAGCTTTAGTTACATGTATCAGTACCTTACTCTAGTAAGAGAAAACATTTTTGTAAAATTAAATATGTACACAAGGGGGTGTCACACATTTATGTACACCTTTTCTATGCCCAGGTACAGTTATTTATAACATCAAACATGTGCACTAAACATGTTTTGGCTGTGAGGCCTTCCTCAGTGGTTTAAATTTGTATGATACACACCATACAGTGTATTTAATAAAATTACAAGATTCTTTGATTTTATCTTTTTTTGGAATTGACTTTGATATTTCTACATAAAACTTTTTCTTCTTTTTTCAACCTCTTTGGTTAGCTTGTGGTGCAGTAAGACCATGGGATCTTGTTTCTCCCCCTGCGCCTTTTCAGATTCTGAATGATCAGGATCAGACCCTCAAGGGATTTTTAAATGGCTGAATTTGTTTCTAAAATGACGTTGGCGGCCATGGGTAGGCTCTGTAGCTGCTGTAACAGCTAGTTTGGCCCGCACTTTCCTATTAACCAAGTGTATTATCTCATGCATCTTCTCCAGATCAGCTTTTTGATTAAATTAAAAAATTGTTTTCTTTGATGAAAAACTTAATGCTTATCTATGTGAATATAATCTAACCTTGAACATTGCTGCCTGTGGCTCGCCTAGTTCATAAAATGGAGGTTTTCCTGTGGCCATCTCGATAATGGTACAACCCAAAGACCAGATATCAGCTGCCTTCCCGTAGCCTCTTGGTCCTTTATCAATGATTTCTGGTGCCATATACTGAAGAGTACCTGTTTAAAACAAACATTCATTTCACTTAGGTAAAAAGTTTTAAAGATAATGGGTAAAAATGAAAGAAGAAAATAAAATTTCTAGCCCTCATAAAATAGTTCTAAATGATATTTCGTATGTATTTTAGATTTCGTATGTATTTTAGATTATTCAAAGCAATTAACATACATTATTTGTGTATTCCTTTAAACATCACTGCAGTACTATTAACTTTGTAATCAGGTAGGAAAGGGGAGGGGGAGAGGCTGAAAGTTAGTAGTTTTCCTAATACCCCTTGAACAGTACAACAGGCAAGATGAGAATCACGGACTTCCTATTCATAGCTCTCAGCCTATATCAAGGGTTCCTGTCTTGCTTTGCACAGCGGTATCATTTCCCAACAACTTAAGACGGTTGAATCGCAAAAGGTAAAGGGTTGGCTCCTATGTGTTTGTTCCGCTAGTAGCGGAGCCTTCCCTCTGGTGCAAAAATCTTTTCTTGGGCATAGGATTCATGTTTCATGGGAGGAAGATGTTTTGTTCCACAGGAAGGCTCTGCCAGTATTAGAATTCATAGGCTCCAACCCAGTGTTTTCTCCAGTTCAGCAAATCCATTTTTGTACCAGCTCACTGTATTGATTAGAAACTAGTGCATATTCTTAACACTGGTATTTTAATAAGTTCCCGAATGCTTTTCCTTTATTAGAAAGAAAACATACCAGTGAATGTTTCAGTACATGGGTTTATTCCAGCAAGTCTCTTTGATGTTCCAAAATCGGAAATCTTTAGCACTCCACTGTATGTGTTAATAAGTACATTGTCACCCTAAAGGAAAGAACATTTGGGATAATTATATTTGCCAACATTCAATATTACAAAACAGATTGCAGTTAAAAAAATGCTTAAATACATAAATTACGCAAAAAAATTAACAGCACAATCCTAAGGGGGGGAACAATCGGCACAGGGAGCCAACTGACCTCCACACTGGTGCAACTGGGATTTACGTCAACATAAGGGCTGTTTAAACCAGTGCAGGGCATGAGTGCAGATGCATCATGCAGTTCCACCAGCACAGAGGCGCTGAAGCTGCATAATGATGGACTGTCAGTACAAACCTCTGTGACAGCATAGACATGGGCATTTCAGGGGGCATGTCGCCAATTAGGCAGCTCCCATGCTGTTTTCAGGGCAGGAATACCCCCCCGAACACATGTAAAGTTGTGCTGGTAAAAATGGTGGTGTAGCCCACTGGCACCCATGATGGGCTAAATAACACAACCTCCCATGCTGCCGTGGCCATGCCCATAAGAACCCAAGCAGCACAGGAAGCTAACCAAGTGAGTACCCAATCAATACCCTCCTCCATGCTGGCCATGCCTCTCTGCAGCACCCAATCAGGCCCCCTCACACCCTACAAATGGTTCCAGGAGGTTGCCCCACAACCCCTAAGCAGGCCTGTAGCTACTGTGGGGCCCATGGGGCTTGACCCCTTGATGGTTTTTATGGGCCTCCTTCCCTGAGCCTTGGCTCCCCCTCCCCCTGATTGCCTGTTGGCCTGTTGGTAGGGAGGATGAGGGCAGCACAAGCAGCAGCGGCAGCAACAGAAACAGCAGAGGCAGCGAGGCTGGGCTGAGAGATGCTAGCTGCCCAGCCAGCCAGCAGCAGGTAAGCCCAGCCAGGCAAGGCAAGGAGGCAAGCGGGCTTCTCATCTGGTCCTGACCAGGTGTGCCTGGCTGTGCTCCTGCATGCTAATGCACCCACACA